>NC_057813.1:565801677-566101677 GCF_018294505.1 Triticum aestivum
GAAATATCTCATATGCTCCATGATGTTCAAAACGTCTTTGAAGTCCCGATTCTAAGCCATAAAGCATGGCACACTAAACTATCGAGTAGTCATCAGGTTTGCTCTGCCAGACGTTCATAATGTCCGCAGTTGCTCCTACAGCAAGCCTTGCACCTAGCGGTGCTTCTAGGACGTAATTTTCTGTGCAGCGATGAGGATAATCCTCAAGTTACGGACCCAGTCTGTGTAATTGCTACCATCATCTTTCAACTTAGCTTTCTCTAGGAACGCATTAAAATTCAAGGGAACGGTAGCACGAGCCATTGATCTACAACAACATAGGCATGCAAAAACTATCAGGACTAAGTTCATGATAAATTAAAGTTCAATTAATCATATTACTTAAGAACTCCCACTTAGATAGACATCCCTCTAGTCATCTAAATGATCACGTGATCCAAATCAACTAAACCATGTCCGATCATCACGTGAGATGGAGTAGTTTTCAAGGGTGAACATCTCTATGTTGATCATATCTACTATATGATTCACGTTCGACCTTTCGGTCTCAGTGTTCCGAGGCCATATCTGCATATGCCAGGCTCGTCAAGTTTAACCCGAGTATTCTGCACGTGCAAAACTGGTTTGCACCTGTTGTATGTGAACGTAGAGCTTATCACACCCGATCATTACATGGTGTCACGGCACGACGAACTGTAGCAACGGTGCATACTCAAGGAGAACACTTATACCTTGAATTTAGTAAGGGATCATCTTACAATGCTACCTCCGTACTAAGAAAAGTAAGATGCATAAAAGATAAACATCACATGCAATCAAAATATGTGACATGATATGGCCATCATCATCTTGTGCTCATGATCTCCATCATCGAAGCATCGTCATGATCTCCATCGTCACCGGCTTAACACCTTGATCTCCATCATAGCATCGTTGTCGTCTCGCCAATTATTGCTACTACGACTATCGCTACTGCTTAGTGATAAAGTAAAGCAATTACATGGCGATTGCATTTCATACAATAAAGCAACAACCATATGGCGCCTGCCAGTTGCCGATAACTCTGTTACCAACATGATCATCTCATACAACAATTTATATCTCATCATGTCTTGATCATATCACATCACAACAAGCCCTGCAAAAACAAGTTAGACGTCCTCTACTTTGTTGTTGAAAGTTTTATGTGGCTGCTTCGGGCTTCTAGCAAGAACCGTTCTTACCTACGCATCAAAACCACAACGATTTTTCAAGTGTGAGGTTTCAACCTTCAACAAAGACCGGCCATAGTCAAACTCGATTCAACTAAAGTTGGAGAAATAGACACTCGCCAGCCACCTATGTGCAAAGCACGTCGGTAGAACCAGTCTCATGAACGCGGTCATGTAGTGTCGGTCCGGGCCGCTTCATCCAACAATACAGCCGAATCAAAGTAAGACGTTGGTGGTAAGCAGTATGACTATTATCACCCACAACTCTTTGTGTTCTACTCATGCATATATCATCTACGCATAGACCTGGTTCGGATGCCACTGTTGGGGAACGTAGTAATTCAAAAAAATTCCTACGATCATGCAAGATCTATCAAGGAGATGCATAGCAACGAGACGGGAGAGTGTGTCCACGTACCCTTGTATACCAAAAGCGAAAGCATTAGTAATGCGGTTGATGTAGTCGAACGTATTCACAATCCAACCGATCCAAGTACCAAACGTATGGCACCTCCATGTTCAGCACACGTTCAGCACGATGACGTCCCTCGAGATCTTGATCCAGTTGAGGACGAGGGAGTGTTCCTTCAGCATGACGGCGTGGCGACAGTGACGATGAAGTTACTGGTGCAGGGCTTCGCTTAAGCACTACGACGATATGACCGAGGTGTTAAACTATGGAGGGGGGCACCGCACATGGCTAAGAGATTGTCTGTTATGCTTTGGGGTGCCCCCTGCCCCCGTATATAAAGGAGGAGAGGGGGAGGTCGGCTGGCCCTGTAGGGCGTGCCAAGAGGAGGGAGTCCTACTAGGACTCCAAGTCCTAGTAGGATTCTAGTTGGTGGAAGGGGGAAGGAAGGAAGGGAGAGGGAGAGGGAGAGGGAAAGGAGGGTTGCGCCTCCTCCCATAGTCCTATTCGGACTCCCCAAGGGGGGGCTCCCCTATGTGGGCTGTCCTCTCTCTCCCCTATGGCTCATGATGGCCCATTGCTTCCCGGGAGGTTCTGGTAACCCCTCCGGGACTCCGATTTTACCCGGCACTATTTGGAACTCTTCCCATATCTGAATAACATAGTCCAATATATCAATCTTTATGTCTCGACCATTCGAGACTCCTCGTCATGTCCGTGATCTCATCCGGGACTCTGAACAAACTTCGGTCATCAAATCACATAACTAATAATACAAATCGTCATCGAACGTTAAGCATGCGGACCCTATGGGTTCGAGAAGTATGTAGACATGATCGAGACACATCTCCAATCAATAACCAATTGCGGCACATGGATGCTCATATCGGCTCCTACATATTCTATGAAGATCTTTATAGGTCAAACCGCACAATAACATACGTTGTTCCCTTTGTCGTCAGTATGTTACTTGACCGAGATTCGATCATCGGTATCATCATACTTAGTTCAATATCGTTACCGGCAAGTCTCTTTACGTAACTAACTCATTTGTCACATTGCTTGCAAGGCTTATAGTTATGAGCATTACTGAGAAGGCCCAGAGATACCTCTCCGAAACATGGAGTGAAAAATCCTAATCTTAATCTATGCCAACCCAACAAACACCTTCGGAGACACATGTAGAGCATCTTTATAATCACCCAGTTACGTTGTCATGTTTGATAGCACACAAGGTGTTCCTCCGGTATTCGGGAGTTGCATAATCTCATAGTCAAGAACATGTATAAGTCATGGAGAAAGCAGTAGCAATAAAACTGTTACGATCATAATGCTAAGCTAACGGATGGGTCTTGTCCATCACATCATTCTCCTAATGATGTGATCCTATTCATCAAATGACAACACATGTCTATGGTTAGGAAACATAACCATCTTTGATTAACGAGCTAGTCAAGTAGAGGCATACTAGGGACACTATGTATTGTCTATGTATTCACACATGTACTAAGTTTCCGGTTAATACAATTCTAGCATGAATAATAAACATTCATTATGATATAAGGAAATATAAATAACAACTTCATTATTGCCTCTAGGGCATATTTTCTTAATTTTTATGGACCAGAAGACTACCAATGGGCTAGAGCAGCACCTGGGGGGTGCCCCGAGGGGGGGCACAACCCACCAGGGCTCGCCTGGGCCCCCAGGCGAGACCCGGTGGGTTGTGCCCACCTCGGTGGCCTCCCGCACCCCCTCTTCTCCCTATAAATTCTCAAATATTCCAAAAACCGTCAAGAAGACCCCTAGATCGGAAGTTCCGCCGCTACAAGCCTTTGTAGCTACCGAAAACCAATCGGGAGCCTGTTCCGGCACTGCCGGAGGGGGAGATCATCACTAGTGGCCATCTTCATCATCTCGGCGGCCAGCACGATGAGGAGGGAGTAATCCACCCTCGGGGCTGAGGGTTTGTACCAGTAGCTACGTGTTTAATCTCTCTCTTGCACGCGATCTTGAGATTTCATAGTCTTGATGTATCATGGGCTTTGTTAACATAGATGGATCATATGATGTTTCTCTCCTCTCTACTCTTGTTGTGATGAATTGAATCTTTACCCTTTGAAGTTTTTATTATCTTTTCTCCGATATAAACTTTGGGGTCTCCCTGTAGTTCTTTGTGTGGATTGAGTATTATGACCATGAAGTTATTTGATGCATATCATAGAATTAACTCATGGATAATGAAAGTGCGTTACATCGACTAGAGGGGGGTGAATAGGTGATTTTTATTAATTCTTCACTGAGGAATTTGAGGGTGAGGAAATTCCTAAGAGAAGAACTACTTGCAGCGGAATAAGTGATCAGGTATAAGCATAACAGAGCAACAGCATAATCATCATGATGAAATGAAAGACAAACACAGAGTACAGAAAGCGTAAATAGGATAAGCAGGATGAAGACAAACTAACTGAAGAAATAGAATTGAGGAATTAGAAAAAGTCTTCAGTCAAAGTCTTCAAACAGTAATGATCAGGTACATCAACACATAACTGAGGAAATGAAAGGGTTGAGGAAATAGAACCAGAAGGCTCGGTAAAGACAATGATTTGGTAGACCAGTTCCAACTGTTGTGACAGTTGTACGTCTGGTTGGAGCGGCTCAGTAGTTAAACTCGAGGACACACAGTCCTCACCATATTGTCCTTGAGCTAAGATCACACAGACCTCGCCCAACAGTAGTGGTAAGTCTTCACAGGTGACTTCCAAACCTTCACAGACTTGGTCACTCGGCAATCCACAATTCCTCTTGGATGCTCAGACCATGACGCCTAACCGTCTGGAGGATACACAGTCCTCAAAGGTAACAAGCGTCGGTTCCACACAGGAACAATCTCTTCAGTGATGCTCAATCACTTTGGGGTTTGTAGGTTTGGGTTTGGGATTTGGGTTTTCCTCACTTCATGATTTTTGCTCAAAGTCCTCAGAGGATGGGATGCTCTCAAATGACAAGTGTTAGTTTCTCTCGGAGCAGCCAACCAGCTAGTGGTTGTAGGGGGCGGCTATTTATAGCCTAGGGAGCAGCCCGACATGATAAGACATAAAAGCCCTTGGCTGATATGACTGTTAGGTGGTAGGATTTTTTTGGAACAGCTGGCGCGCGGCTCAGCAATGGTCGGATATTTGAGGTTCGAATTCCTCAGGGCTATCATGTTCCTCACTGTGTAGGCAATCCGCACTGGCGAATTCCTAACTCCTCAGTCAGAACAAATTCCTCACAGACCAGAAGATCTTCGTCTCCATCACTAAAGAAATTGACTGAACTGATATGATATATCCAATGGCTTCATCGAAGGATTGGGTAGGTGTAGGATTTTGAGATGAGCATCACTTGGAAATCAGTTTCCTTAATATTACCTTGAACCCCTTTAACAGTACGGTGTTTCCTATGACTCAAGAAAGAGAAAAATGAAACTACGAAAACAAAAGTCTTCACGCTTCAGATTCCTCACATGAATATCCAAGTCTTCGAGGTCACACCAATTTCTTCACTTTAAAAGTCTTCAGTAGGACCAAAGTCTTCAGCCGAAGGCATCCATTTTTAGGGGTCGGCTTTCACTGTAAATATAAAACTCCTCATTGACTTATAGAGCATGTGTACACTCAGAAACACATTAGTACCTTAACCTATAAGTCTTCAATACACCAAAATCACTAAGGGGCACTAGATGCACGTACACTCTCCCCCTTTTTGGTGATTGATGACAATATAGGTTAAGTTTTCAATGGGGATAAACTTATGAATTGAAACTACTTAATATTGAGGAATTTGATTGCAAGATATAGAAGAACTCCCCCTGAAGATGTGCATAGCGAGGAATTTGCTTTTGAAGCAATGCACATTTGAAGAGTAGAATCATGGAGAACTCCCCCTATATCTTGTAATTCATACACACATTTAACATATAGAATGAAGAGTTTGAAATGCATGATGAAATATGGTGTCTGATGTAATTCAGCATGCGTGCATAGCATAAATGAGGGAATATCATGCAGAGAAATAGAGCAAAAGTATCAGGTCACCATCGGACTTAAGTTTACAACTTCATTAACAAAAGCTTCAGAAGAGCGAGAGTTGCAACTTAATAAAAAACACCCATATATATATATACCCGCTTGAAGACTAACTCAAATTTCTCGCCCTTTGTCATCAAATGACCAAAAGGGACGAAAAGTGAGGACTAACGCCCCTGAAGAATTTCTTCACGAAGTTGATGGAGGAGCACCAGCGTTGTTGGGGTCGGTTGTTGGAGCAGGGCCTGCTGCAGTGTTGTCCAGATCTTCATTCTCATTAGTATCACGGGATGAAGAGTATGAGCTGGGCACCAAAGGAGGAACTTCAACTTTCTTGAATTTCTTCGGTGGAGGCTTAGACCAGCTGAAATCCTACTTGAAGCCCATCTGCTTGAGATTTTCATCACCGTAAAGGTGAGACAGTATAGCCCAGGTGCGACCAAAAACTTCATTGAGGTAGTAATGGTTCTTCTTCACTGAATTATAAGTTGCAGTCATGTTGTGAAGAATAGAGCCAAACTGACGTTTTACCCATTTGTGATTGTGATCCTCCTTTTGATGAAGACTGAGGAGAAGCTCACAATCAGTCATCACCCTTGGAGCTGTTGCCTGAGGACTTTGCTTAGATGCATTGGCGGCAGAATCATGAGTAGCAAAGTCATCATTGGTGGAGTATGAAGTAGCTTTGCGGAACTGTCCATCCAATGGTCGAATGTCCTCATCGATAATAGTAGTGGCCTTGCCCTTGTCATTAGCTGAGGAAAATGTCCGCTTGAGGACTTCAATTGGGGGCAAGTAGCTGCAATGGTTGAGTGTATCAGCTTTATAGTTGAGTGAAGACCTTGATCTGAGGAATCTCATAATCCGTGGAGCGTAAGGATTCAACTCAAATGGGGACATTGCAACGTTTGCCAAAGTCCTCATCAAGAAATCATGGTAGTTCACGAGAATACCGTGCATGATATTGAAAAGCAGATTCCTCATGATGCCAATGACTTCTTCATCATTCAAGTCGTGGCCTTTGATTGGACTTAAAGTCTTTGTCAGAATACGGTAGACAGTCCTAGGCACATATTGCTATTCCTTCACAAGGAACTTTGTCCTTGAGGCTTGACCAGGCTTCAATGGCTTCATCAACACTTGCATGAAGTGATCTAATAGCTCAGTTTCAGCGTAGATGAGACGTGCACCTTTAGGGGAGGACTGACAGGCATGGCATGAAGCAATTCAGTGGCCAGTGCCTTATAGTGTGTATTTTTGGTCATCCAGTCGAACACCCATGAGTTCACATCTTCAGCATTGCCAGTGATGTGCAGCGTCACATAGAATTGAAGAATGAGTTCTTCATTACAATCACAAATGTCAGTGCAGAAATTAAGCAGGCCAGCATCATGAATGGCAGCGAGGACTGGCGTGAAGCAAGGCAGTGATTCCATATCCAGATGAGGAATATGCTCATGGTTGAAGACTTTGTCCTTGTTGAAGAGCACTGAAGCATAGAAATTGGCTTGGCTGGCAGTCCAAAATCTCTTCCTTCGCAGACGAGCAGAATCATAGGGATTGTAGTCAGTGAAGAATACATGCTCGTTGAAGAAAGCATCAGCCTTGAATTTCGGGGTCTTAGAGAAGGGATTCTTCGGCTTTAGTTTCTGCTTCATTTGTAGCCTGGGCCTCCATTTCTTCAGCAGCATTTTCATCAGCACTAGTGGCTGGAATCTCTTCAGGAATGGAAGGGGCAGTATGGTTTTCTTCAGAGCCCATCTGAACTTCTGTTGGTGCTGGGGACTGAGGAATTTGCTATAGTGGAGTGAACAGAGGAGAGTTGGGGTGCTGACTGTCCCAAAAATCATCATTCATCACTGGAGTGGTGCATCCAATGTCCACATCCTCATCCACTTCCATCTCTTCAACGTCATCCTCTTCAGCAGTGAACTGAGGCATTGGCAATGATACCTGCAGAGTTGAAGTGAAAGTATAAACTTCAATTTCTTCATCCATCTGCTCTATGGAAGCAGCAGAGGGATCTTCTTCAGCAGATTCTTCAGGAATATGATATTCTTCACCAAAAGGAATAATTTTCTTTGATGGCATGCTTGAGAGAGGAACAACATCGATGGGATTCTCATTCGAGCTTGTCAAAATCTTCGCCTTCTTGGATGTAGAAGATTCTGAGGTAGCAGATGATTTCCTTTTCCTCAAGGCAGCATGCTCCGCAGCTTTAGTTTTCTTCACTTCCAGAGCAGAAGGAAGAATTGGGCTTGGTGTTGGTGTAGGTGGAGCAGATGAAATTGGAGCAATTTCTTCAGGCACAACTGATGCAGTTGGCCTATCTTGGCAATTTCTTCAGGCGCAGCAACAGATGCTTCAGCTGGCCTGGCATATTCTTCAGGCGCAACACTAGTGGTTGCCCTGGCAGTTTCTTCAGAGGCTGGAATTTCTTCAGCAGCCCTGGTACTAGCAGATTCTTCAGCAGCATGATTTTCATCAACGATGCTGGCATTTCCTTCAGTGGCTTATGCATATGCTTCAACTGGAGAAACTTCATCAGTTGAAGTGATTTTCTTTGCCAATTTGATGAATCTGACCTTGGCTCCCAGCCATTCTGCCTTGTAAGAAGTCAAATTCATTTGATATCAGCTTGTAGATCTAGGAGTTGTTCAGGCGAAAGGCTGAGGATGTTGTCCTTCAGATAGCGCTGTTTCTTGTACTGCGCTTTCTTCACACTTCTGGGTTGGTCATACTTCCATTTTTCTTTAGTTATGAACGTCGTCAGCATGTGACTTTGTCCTGGAGTGAGGTTTAGCTCTGGCAGAGGAGTGTTCGTGTCCTTGTGCCAGAGGTCAATATAAGACAGGATCTTCTTTGGATCCAAAAGAAGGGGCACCGCATTCCCTTTGGCTCTAGCGGCCCATTGCTGTCCATCCTTGATGATATTGGCTAATTATTCATCATCAGCTTCATCATCATCAGATGGAATTTGAAAGACCACCTACTTCTTGTGAGGACTTGGTCTAGTGCCTCGTCCAGCAGTGGCCTTTTTCTTCAGCAGAGAGGGGCCAGCAGAAGAGCTTGCCGAAGCTCCCGAGGCAATTGATATGCCTGTGATCCGTTGGCAAGTGGCGAGATGCACAGGTGCCGAGGACTTTGCCGGAGGAGCTGAGGATTTTGAAGCCTGAGGAACTGAAGCATCCTAAGGAACTGGGGCAACTTGAGGAATTTGCCTCGGTGGCACAGAGGAGCTTGGCCGTGAGGGCATTGAAGAAGAACTTGGCCGTGAGGGCATTGCTGAGGAAGTTGGTTTCTTGGATGGCTTCTTGGGCATAGCCTTCTTGCTTTAAGAAGCTTCAGCAGTGGCAGCGGCAGCAGCAGAATCTTCATTGAATTTCTTCACTACTTCTTTGGCCTGCTTGGCCAACTTAGCTTGGCGCCTGGCCCATTCATAAGCATAATACTCACCATGTTTAAGGCTTGTTGGATCAGCTCTTTGGCCATGTGCCAGAGGAGGTCTTGAGCATGCAGGGTGAAGAGCGAATTTCTTCATGTATTTGGGAGTGACATATATGTACTCCCTCCATTCTCGTGCCCATCTTCTTTCAATCCTCTGGATGTGCACTTTGCGCTCATTCTTAGTCTCCTTGTCATGAATTGCCTCATCGGGCGTGCGGTACCCTACATAGATATCAGCAGGGATCTCAAAGGCAGTATTTACTTCAAGCTTGTTTCCTCCTTTCTTAGGCCTTTTCCATCTGCCATTTTCTTCAGCTGAGGAATTTGAACAATTGAGTTCTCTGATGAAGTATGCAGCTTTTCTTCGAGGAACGCTGCAAATGAGTTAAGTTGATGAGAATCTAGTGATTCAGCAGCACACATGTGTACCTGTGAACAGAGTATAGGTGCAAGGAATTTGGAGAGGTCATATGCATTCTCAGACGTTTTTGCAAAAAAAGGAACAAGTTTGAGGAAATTGACCAGATGTGTCTTGAAGAATTTCACTAAGCATTATTTGACTTAGGTTCCAGAGTTGTGCGGATTGTTAGATTCACACAATTGAGGAATCATGAAGAAAAACATCACTTAGAGAAACAAATCAAGAACTGAAGATTTGTGCTAGGTGTTTAGAGTGTGGAGGTTGAAGAATAAACACCTTTTGAAAATTTGATGAAAATCATTAGTAGAATAAATGCAGTAAATGTAACTTTTAATTACCCTTGATGAAGAACACGACGAATAGGAAGTGTAGATATGGAAGTTCGTCGGCTTGGATCTTCCACACCCTAACTTGGCGGAGGAAGACGTCTACAGCGGCGGCGGAGAGAAGATATCCGCGGCCGGTGCGAGTATGACAGCGACGAGGTCGAGGCAGTGAAGCTGTTCCTCACCAGTGATGATGGAGGTAGCAGTGACGCTAGGTTTTGAGAAGATCGAGCGAGGGAGTGAGGTCGAGCGGAGTAAAAACGAAATGAAGAAGGGAAGGGGGTATTTATAGCTGAGGTGAAAAATCGTTCGACTGAAGAAATTGGACGAACATGCCCCTGACCCTTCTCATTCGCGTGACATGTGTCACCCACGTATTGAGAGGTGGCGATCGTGTGAGATCGTGGGTGAATAGATAAGTATTTCGTGGAATGTGTAACAGTTTGAGCGGCAAAAGCCAAAAATTCAGATAAGAATATTTTAATGTGTCTTTCGCAATTTCTTCAGCTGACAAGGAGACAGTGAAGAATTTGAACGGGTTTCAAATAGAACGCACATGAAGAATTTGTGAATAGACTGGGTTGAGTTTAGCATAGAGGGGGAAAAGGTCCGATCACATTCACTTAGCAGAAAAGTCAACTTGAAGAATTAGCAATAAGTGAATGTTGTAGAGGACATAAACTCATATATATATATATATATATATATATATATAGTCAATGAAGAACACCGACGGAAAGAGTGAAGACAATGCAAAGTTGATGAATTTGAAAAACCGAGGAATTTCAAAAAATGAAGAAAAACTCAAATTGAAGATTATCAACTTTGGTTGGTGGCGTATCCCACCGTATACGGAAGCTGATTTTATACACCGCGTACAACTCTCGTAGGGTTCTGAGAATCAATTTCTCCACACTTAGAGGGTTAGTCTTCATTGATTGAAGAAAAATGTTACTTCATGTGTTGCACATCTAAGTCATCAAGTTAGCATAAGTGTTAGGATGTGTGTCCTTTTCAAAGAATATTCGAAGATTCTAGGATATTTAGCTCACACCGCAACTTGCTAAATCTCTTCTCATCCAGGGCTTTGTGAAGATATCGGCGAGCTGGTCTTCAGTATTTGCATGGTCGATGGAGATGTTGCCCTTCAACACATGGTCACGAAGAAAATGATGACGAATCTGGGTGTGCTTTGTCTTCGAGTGCTGAACTGGGTTGTGAGCAATCTTGATAGCACTCTGATCGTCGCAGTAGAGTGGCACATTCTTCATGTTGATGCCATAGTCCTTGAGTGTTTGCTTCATCCATAGTAATTGAGCACAACAAGATCCAGCAGCAATGTACTCAGCTTCTGCAGTGGAAAGTGATACGCGGTTCTGCTTCTTTGAGGACCAACATACCAAGGATCGTCCGAGGAAATGACATGTGCCTGACGTTGACTTGCGGTCCACCTAATCACCAGCATAGTCAGAGTCTGAATATCCAATGAGATCAAAGGAAGAGCCCTTGGGATACCATAATCCAAGTGTTGGTGTGTGAGCTAGATATCGAAGAATATGCTTCATAGTCTTATGGTGTGATTCCTTCGGTGTAGCTTGAAATCGGGCACACATGCAAACACTAAGCACAATATCCATCCTAGGTGCACATAGGTACAATAAAGAGCCAATCATGGAGTGTTATACCTTTTGATCAAAGTATTTACCATTTTCATTAGTGCATAGATGGCCATTTGTGGGCATAGGAATTTTGACGCCTTTGCAATCTTGCATGCCGAATTTCCTCAACACATCCTTGAGGTATTTCTCCTGAGATATGAATATGCCAATGTATTGTTGACGAATCTAAAGACCTAAGAAGGATTTCAATATTCCCATCATAGACATTTGATATTCTTCACTCATCATATAGGAAAATTCGTCACTATAACATTGGTTAGTACAGCCAAAGATAATATCATCAACATATATTTGGCACATGAATAATTCATCATCATATGTTTTGGTGAAAAGAGTTGGGTCAAGTGAACCGGGTTTGAAGCCTTTCTTCATGAGGAATTCCTTCAGTGTGCCATAGCACGCCCGAGGTGCTTGCTTGAGGCCATAAAGGGCCTTGTTGAGTCTCTAGCGTGATCTGGAAATTTTGGATCCTCAAAACCTGGTGGTTGAGCAACATATACTTCTTCCTCAAGCTTACCATTGAGGAATGCACTTTTCACAACCATTTGATGTAAGATGATATTATGATGGTTATCATAAGCAAGCAAAATGCGAATAGCCTCAAGTCTAGCAACAGGTGCAAAAGTTTCATCGAAATCAATTCCTTCAACCTGTGTGTAGCCTTTATCTACAAGACGAGCCTTATTCCTCACCACGAGGCCATTTTCGTCTTGTTTGTTGCGGTAGATCCATTTGGTATCGATGATGTTGTGCTTGCGTGGGTCTAGTTGCTTAACAAGCTCCCACACATTGTTGAGGTCGAACTGATGCAATTCATCTTGCATGGCTTGAATCCACTCGGATTCCATGAATGCTTCATCAACTTTAGTGGGCTCTTTGATAGAGAACAAATGCAAAATGCCCACAAAAGTTAGATAAGTGTGAAGCTTTTGAGCGCGTGAGGGGACCTGGTGCGTTGATGTCATCGATGATCTTATCGATCTGCACTTCGTTTGCAACATGAGGATGTGCGGGTTGACGACTTTGCTTAGGCCCAACAGTTTCTTCAGGACCAGTTTCTTCAGCAACACCAGCGGGATTTTCATCACGATCGGGAATGACTTCTTCAGCAGATTCTTCGGTAGGGATGACATCCTCAGTAGCTTTGAACTTGATGGATTCCTCAGGTGACATTTCATCTAGCACAGGAGGTAGGTGCTCTCTTTGTGAGCCATTAGTTTCATCGAACCGCACATCTATAGTTTCGACAACGTTGTGATGATTGATGTTGAAGACTCTGTAGGTGTGCGAGTCCTTTCCGTAACCAAGCATAAAACCCTCATGTGCTTTCAGTGCAAATTTAGAGTGATGGTGAGGATCTCTAATCCAGCATTTAGCACCGAAGACTTTGAAATAACTTACATTGGGTTTCTTGTCAGTGAGGAGTTCATATGAGGTCTTTTTGAAGAATTTGTGAAGATATACCCTGTAGATGATGTGGCACGTTGTATCAATTGCTTCAGGCCAGAAGCGCTGAGGTGTCTTGTATTCATCAAGCATGGTGCGAGCCATCTCAACAAGAGTTCTGTTCTTGCGCTCCATGACGCCATTCTGTTGAGGAGTATAAGGAGCAGATAATTTTTGAGTAATACCAAGCATGTCAAGATATTTGTCGAGGCCAATGTTCTTGAACTCAGTTCCATTATCACTCCTGATATGCTTGATCTTCACACAGAAGTTAGTAGAATCCATTGAGGAAAATCGTCTGAAGACTTCCTGCACTTCATTTTTGTAAGTGATCATATGCACCCATGTGTATCAAGAATAGTCATCAACAATGACAAAGCCATATAGTGATGTAGAACTAGAGAACGTGGCATAATGAGTAGGGCCAAAGAGATCCATATGAAGTAATTCAAAGGGACGAGAAGTGGTCATGATAGTCTTCGAGGGATGCTTGGCTCTGGTGATCTTTCTAGCCTCACAAGCCCCACAAAGATGATCTTTAAAGAATTTTACTCCCTCGATGCCAATGACATGCTTCTTCTTCGCAAGTGTATGCAAGTTCCTCATCCCAGCATGACCAAGTCGTCAATGCCATAACCAGCATTCTGAAGCTTTCGCAAGTAGACATGTGGCAGGTTGTGGTCCTGCAGAGAAATCAACAATATACAAGTCTCCTTTCCTAAAGCCTTCGAAGACTTTGGAGTTGTCAGATTCCATTAGCACAAGGCAACGAAATTTGCCAAAGACAACAACCATATCAAGATCACAAAGCATTGAGACAGACATGAGGTTGAATCCTAAGGACTCAACAAGCATGACTTTGTCCATGTGTCTATCCTTTGAGATTGCAACCTTACCAAGACCCAATACCTTGCTTTTGCCTTTGTCAGCGTAGGTGATATGCTTCAGATGAGATGGTGACAAATTAGTGTCCATCAACAAGTTCCTGTCACCAGTCATGTGATTTGTACATCCACTGTCGAGGACCCACTCGGTAGCTTTGGGTTGTTCATCCTGCAGATGAATTAGTGCAACTTACGAACCCATATACTTCATCGGTGAAGAATACGATATCAATTTCATCAACAGTAATAGTAATGTGAGGACGTGAGAAATGAATGATTCATTTCTTCATGATTAGCTTGCGTCCTTTCAAGCACATTCAGGTCTCCAGCAAATTCTTCAGACGATTAAGTTCGTCTGGAGACCTGACCCTGCATAAGAGATTAGTTCTTTTTCTTCACCACCCACATCTAGAGGGGTGGCAAAGAGTTCATCATTTTGCGAGCTCCATAAGAAAAAGATGGCATTGAAGCCAGTGCACTTTGTTTCACAGAAGAGTGGTTAGGATAAGCATATGCATAAGCAAAGAAATTCTTCGAGGACTTATGAACATAATGGTTTGAAGAATAATGTAGATATTCATAGCCCTTAGACTTTCCCAGTGAAATAGAAGAGTTAGCATGATGATGTTCATGTGAGTATTTTGATCCACGTGAGGAATTTGATCCATACAAAGAATTTGGTCCATATGAGGACTTGGATCCATATGAAGATTTTGATCCATATGAAGAATTTGGTCCATATGAGGACTTGGATCCATATGAAGATTTTGATCCATATGAAGAATTTCATTTGGGGTTCCTATTCTTCATGGGTGGTGTCATGATGACATTCACCTGAAGATTTTCAAGGCACCTTTTAGGAACCAAGATTTTCTTCATAGGGGGGTCGTTCCTGCAGTTAGTTCCAACATATCGAGCAAATACTTCACCATTCTGATTCTTAAACAGTTTATAGTTGGAGTCAAATGACTCATCAAAGGAATATGAAGAAACACAGGTAAAGCCATATAAAGTGCATGGATCTACAGGAGGTCCTTTCGTAGTAACCCATCAGGTTTTGGGATATTGCTCAGGTTTCCAGTAGGTCCCATCAGCATTGAGTTTCCTCTCAAAGGCAATACCCTCTTTCCTAGGGTTCCTATTCAAGATCTGCTTTTTGAGCACATCACATAGAGTCTAATGCCCTTTGAGGCTTTTGTAAATGCCTGTTGTCGGTGTCAAAATCGGTGGATCTCGGGTAGGGGGTCCCGATCTGTGCGTCTTAGGCTGATGGTAACAGGAAGCAAGGGACACAATGTTTACCCAGGTTCGGGCCCTCTCGATGGAGGTAAAACCCTACTTCCTTCTTGATTAATATTGAAGATATGAGTAGTACAAGAGTAGATCTACCACGAGCTCGTAGAGGCTAAACCCTAAGAGCTAGCCTATGATGGTATGATTGTAATTGTGATCGGCCTTCTAAGGACCATCCTCTCCAGTTTATATAGACACCGGAGAGGGCTAGGGTTTACATGGAGTCAGTTACAAGGAAGGAAATACAATATCCAGATTTCCAAGCTTGTCTTCCATGCAAAGGAGAGTCCCATTCGGACACGGACCGGAGTCTTGAGTCTTGTATCTCCACGCTTCAATAGTCCGGATGATGTATATAGTTCGGTCGTCCGGATACCCCCTAATCCAGGACTCCCTCAGTAGCCCCTGAACCAGGCTTCAATGACGGTGAGTCCGGCGCGCAGTCTTGTCTTTCGACATTGCAAGGCAGGTTCCATCTCCGAATACTCCAATGCACCCATTACGATGAACAGTGTCCGGCATCTCATCAATGTTGTACTCCTTGGCTTCAGTGCCTCAATAATGACCATTTCCACATGTCGAGCGAATGCAAGGAGTCGAGGCATTTTTGCATTTGCCACCCCCGGTCCTTCGGGATAACCGTCTATTTAAAGAGACGGGGATTCCCAGATCCAAACCTCACTCTTCCCCCTCGAGCAAGCATCCAACAGAGCGCCCCGAAAAAACCATTCCAACATGGCCGGTCGTCGCAGCTCTTCTGCTCGCTCCCCTTGCCCCAAGCCAGGGGACTGGGGAGAGTGTTCAGTTTCTCATAGCCATTTGATAAAGTTACAAACCCAAGGGCTTCTCCCAGCGGCGTTCATGGTCCCTGTCCGAGCCGGAATAGCCACCTATAACGACGGAGAACAAGCGGAGAGATCCCCTAATCCGTCTCCAGAGGAGCGAATTATGCGTCATTCCGCATCTGTTAAGGGGCGTCGGGCTTCCTGTTCATCCATTCCTTCGTGGGCTCCTGGAGTTCTACGGCCTCCAGTTGCACAACTTTACCCCAGCCTCCGTACTACATATAGCAGGGTACGTCGCCCTTTGTGAGCTATTTCTAGGCTGCGAGGCTCATTTTAGTTTGTGGAAGAAGTTGTTCTGCCTTGTCCCCCGCAACCAGGGAGAGTCCCTATGTCAAGTGGGCGGGGCCGAAGTATGGCGTATCGCCGAGACCGGATACCTATCCGGCACTCCCAAGAAGGCACCAGAGAACTGGGCTTCAGAGTGGTTTTATATTGACGATGTCCCCCTTCCGGATCCAGTCCGGATAGGACTCCCCAAGTTCAGTAACGCCCCGCCGAGGGCACGTCTAAGCTGGCGCCCCCGAGGCCCCCAAGAATAGGATATCAGGAAAATACATTTCCTGATGAGCAAGATAAAGTTACTGGCCAAGTCCGGACTAACGATAGTCAAGGTCATGGCAATATGTATAATGTGGGGAGTGCAGCCGCTTCAATATCGGGGCAATCCCATGTGGCATTTCAATGGGGAAGACGATGCCACCCGTTGTGGTCGTAAGGGTCCAGACTCCGCCACTACTCTGGCAAGGATACTGTCCGGTTTATACAAAGGAGAAGAGGAAGACTTCCTTCACATCAAACCGCGGGACAGATTCTCCATGCATAATCCCCCAAACTGGGTAAGTCGTCATTTATTTTCTTGCTTCACTTATTGTGGCGTTCTTTGCTAAGGTTACCTGCCTTGATATTTCCGAGCAGGAACTGAGGAGGGCCGTAGAAGGAATCTCCAGCCCTTCCCCGCAGCCAGAGGATCCCGAAAGGGCCCTGGATCCAGGACTCAAAGAAGACCCAGATGCGGCCGTGGAGCTTGTCGACGGGATATTTTATCGGGCGAGCCGTGATGGCGCCTCAGTGGCTATTACTGCTGATTATCCCGGACTGCTACCTTCGTCGCATGTAAGCCAAGCCGAAGACTCGATCCTCCAAAGAGGACTCTTTTCCTGATATCACGCCTTATCCTTGAAGTGTCGTGTTTTTGCAGAGGCGACGTTCGAAGCACAGGGCCGAGCCCCTAGGGACCCGTCAGCCACAGGCGTCCGGATTGGGTAGGCTCAAGAGGAAGGCGGTTAGGGCTGACACGCCTCTACAGAGGTAAGGAAACAACCTGTCATGTAATTATTGTTATTTGAAGTATAACAGCGCCCTTTACATCCTAGCAGGAAGAGGAGTATCCGGACTATATTCGGGGATCCTGCCAACCACGCCCCCACCAGTCGGGCTCCAGAACCGACTTCGAGGGAGGAGGCGGATGTAGGGCCGATGCCGTATAGTCCTCCGACAGAGGACGTAGATATGCTCTCTGCTACGAATTCCAAAGTAGAGAGCGCCATGAACCACCGGAGTCGACGGGCCGTGCTTCGCAACATCTTTTCCGAAGGGGCATTTAATGCTTTCAATGTGGGAGACGCATACATCCGGGCTACTCAAGGTGGGCTTGCTCGGGCGACGGACCAGTATACCAAAGATATACGGGTAAGAAAGTTTGATAAGTATGTATAGCAGTAGCCCCTGAGACTTGAAACGGTTGGAAAAACAGTTTTAAGGATCAATTTATGCACAGGTTCTTGTAGATAAGAATGAGCAATTGTCTCGGGAGTTAGAGGAGTGCAACACCCAACTAAGGGACACGGTTGCCAAGCTAGAGGAATCCCAGAAGGCCTCATCTGGTAACATTTATCTTGATTGTACGAAAATGTACCAGTTAGCAACTGGCTGGTATGACGAGTTTAACAGAAAATTCTGCAGATAACCCTGGAGTAAATCCAGAGGGCGGGAGAGATGACGAGTCGCATCTCCAGAGGCAACTAAACGCTGGTGAGCGCATTCTTACGCAAGCTAGGCAGGAGAAGAATACTCTCCAAGATGCCAATGTTTGGCTGGACGTGGAATTGAAAGACGTCCGCGCGCAGCTGGCGGACTCCGTGAAGGAGAACAAAAGGCTTCGCCACGGCATTTATGGTAAGTGCCTAGACAAACTATAGCATAGTTCGGCGATTAAGTATATTGAAAGAGTTTTTCTTGTAGGAATGCTGACGTGTCGCCCTGAGGAGGAGATGCCCGCATCTGCAGGCGATTTACTGCAAGACCTCTCACAGCTGCACGAGTGAGCTCGGCAGGCGATGCAGGGCGTAGCGCAGGCCTTGTGGCCATCAAGCTTCCTGCCGAATGGCATGGGAGAGCTTGTGGACATGCTTCAAGGAGCACGGCGGTGCTTCCGATTGTGGAAGATGTCAGCCTGCCAGCAGGGTGCAAGGGAAGCATGGGCTATGGTGAAGACGCGCTACACCAAGCTGGACCCGAACCATATGGCCGAAGTCAGACTGGCAGGGCCAGATGGGCAAGAAATTCCCGTAAGTCTGGTATATGACCAGGTGGCGTTAGCCGCAAAGTATTCGCAACAGGATTGTAAGCTAGATAGCCTGTTGGATGGTAAGAGGAGGAATATAGTCAATCCAAGTGACTATGTAATTCAATGGACATTAGTAGCCCCTAGCCGGATTAAAATCATTTGTCATGGCGGACCTTTTCGCTTCAGCCCCCGGATCCTACAGTCCGGGGTGTGCCGAATACCCGCTCGGTTATACAAAATCGGAGTATGCGTGGAAACCAGGCGTAGGGGTCATAAGTGCTTGAACAGACAAGTACCCAACTAGTTATGTTATATTACATGGATAGTAAGAAACATCTTCTAGGGAGAATAGTTCCGTTAAGGGTTCCTTTCCATGGGTAGGCATGCGACAAGGCACATGTCCGAACTGCGAACCATGGCGCGGGATACAAAACTTCAGGGGATTTATGTTATGATAAACGAAGACATCTTTTGTTCACCGACCGGATATTCTCTTAAGGAAACTAGCTTTCGGCTTCACCCAGTCTGATGTACACATCCGGCTAAACTGGCATTAACAATCACAGAGGTGCTCCCCTTATGCCCTAGCCGAATTAACGGGAACGTAGGGCATAAACACAGGAGCCAGGCAACCCAGCTTGGCCACATCTTAAGTCATATCGATGCATATAATGGTGAAGAAAAGGCACACATGGAAAACACATGTGTGATGGGCAAAAAGCCTTTTAGAGTAAGTTATGTTTAGCTTCCGTATAGGAAGCCCCCAGGTATTGCTTACACACGTAGTGCGGCCGGAATAATCCGAGAGTCCGCACTGTATTAAATACTTTGTGTAAAGAGAAAAAGATTGAGAAAGGAAAAGGGAGGGAGCATAATTAAAAAAGGAGGAGGTAAGGAGACAAACACTGAGTTCGGCGCTAAGCGTAGAATCTCCGGAGTCTGGCCGCGTTCCATGGGTTTGACTCGAGTCTGTTATTGGACGCATTACGTAGGCGGTACGCTCCTCCGGTGAGAACTTTGTCGATGATGAAGGGACCCTCCCACTTGGGTTTGAGCTTGTACCTCTTCTTCTCCGGTAAGCGTAGAACGAGCTCGCCAATATTATAAGTTTTGGCCCGCACTTCTCCGCTTTGGTATCGTCGAGCCTGTTGTTGATAGAATGCGGAACGGGCCTTTGCGACGTCGCGCTCCTCCTCCAGGGTGTCCAAGTTATCCTGCCGATCTAACTCTGCTTCCTTCTCTTCGTACATGCGTACGAGTGGTGAATCATGTATTATGTCGCAGGGTAGTACTGCTTCTGCGCTGTACACCATAAAAAATGGTGTATATCCGGTGGTGCGATTCGGCATGGTCCGCAGCCCCTAGAGCACGGAGTCGAGCTCCTCGACCCAATGAGTGTCCGACTCTGTCAAGGATCGCACTAGTCTGGGTTTGATGCCGCTCATGATGAGACCGTTTGCCCATTTGACCTGGCCATTTGTTTGAGGATGGTAGACGGAAGCATAGTCGAGCTTAATGCCCATTTTGCCGCACCAAGCTTTCACTTCATCGGCTGTGAAATTTGAGCCATTATCGGTGATGATGCTGTGGGGTACACTGTATCGGTGTACGACCCCGGATATAAAGTCTATTACTGGTCCGGATTCGGCCATTTTCACTGGTTTGGCTTCTATCCATTTGGTGAACTTGTCTACCATGACCAATAAGTATTTTTTATTGTGGCTTCCCCCTTTAAGGGGTCCAACCATATCTAGCCCCCAGACCGCGAAGGGCCAAGTTATGGGGATTGTTTGGAGAGCGGTAGGGGGCATATGACTCTGATTGGCAAAGAGCTGGCAACCGACGCAGTGTTGGACAAGGTCCTATGCGTCTGCTCGGGCCATCGGCCAATAGAAACCTGTACGGAAGGCCTTGCTGACTAGTGCTCGAGCCGCGGCGTGGTGCCCGCCCAGTCCGGCATGGATTTCAGCCAAGAGCTGTCGCCCTTCCTCTTCGGAGATGCACCTTTGGAGCACTCCGGTCGCACTTTTCTTATAGAGTTCCCCTTCATGGACTTTGTAAGCTTTAGAACGTCGGACGATGCAGCGTGCTTCATTTTGATCTTCGGGGAGCTCCTACCTATTTAGGTAGGCCAAGAAAGGCTCAGTCCATGGGGCGATGACAGCCATTATTTCATGGGATGACGATGTTATTTCGGTGGTAGAGCCTCCGATTATTTCTGATAGTTCAGAATCTGGGGATGTATTCGGATTCGTGCTGGTATTGCCGGACTCCCCTTCCCAGACCACGGATGGCTTGAACAGCCTTTCCAGGAATATGTTAGGTGGGACAGGGTCACGTTTAGCACCGATGCGGGCAAGGACATCTGCCGCTTGATTGTTTTCTTGAGCCACATGGTGAAATTCGAGCCCCTCGAACCGAGCTAACATTTTAAGGACGGCATTACGGTAGGCCGCCATTTTCCGATCCTTGGCATCAAAGTCTCTGTTTATTTGTGATACTGCGAGGTTTGAATCCCCACGCACCTCTAGGCGTTGAATTCCCATAGAGACTGACATCCGAAGACCGTGCAACAGAGCCTCATATTACACTGCATTGTTGGAGTCTGTGTATAATATTTGGAGGACGTATTGGACCGTCTCTCCGGTGGGAGACGTCGGGACTACGCCTGCTCCCAATTCGGCCAGCATTTTAGAGCCGTCGAAGTGCATGATCCAGTTACAGTACGCGCCGTACTCTTTAGGGAGTTCGGCTTCCGTCCATTCGGCGACAAAGTCAGCTAATACTTGCGACTTGATAGCCCACCGAGGCTTGAATGTTATGTCGAACGGAAGGAGCTCGATGGCCCATTTAGCGATCCAGCCCGTGGCATCAGAGTTATTTATTATATCGTTTAGTGGTACTTCGGAGGCCACCGTAATCGAACACTCTTGAAAGTAGTGGCGTAGCTTTCGGGATGCCATGAAGACCGCGTATGCTATTTTTTGATAGTGTGGGTATCAGGATTTGCATGGGGTGAGGACCGTGGATACGTAATAAACTGGCCTCTGTAGCGGGAATTTGTATCTGTCAACCTCACGTTCGATGACGAGTACTGCGCTTACAACTTGATGTGTTGCAGCTATGTACAGCAGCATAGGTTCACTGATATTTGGCGCTGTTAGGACTAGATTATTGGCCAATAAGGTCTTTATTTCACCGAGTCCGGCCGCGGCTGCATCTGTCCACACGAAGTGTTCGGTGCGCCGAAGAAGGCGGTAAAGAGGTAATGCCTTTTCTCCTAACCTGGAGATAAAGCGGCTCAAAGCAGCCACGCATCCAGCTAGTTTCTGGATGTGTTTGAGGTCTGTTGGTATAGCCAACTGCGACAAAGCTCGGATTTTTGCCGGATTAGCTTCAATTCCTCTATTGGAAACGATGAAGCCCAGCAGTTTTCCAGAGGGGGCGCCGAAAATGCATTTCTCTGGATTTAGCTTGATGTCGTATGTTCGGAGGTTGTCGAACATAAGCCTCAAGTCATCTATTAGGGTTTTGACGTGTCTTGTTTTTATGACTACGTCGTCCACGTATGCCTCCACTATTTTGCTGATTTGCTTTTCCAGGCATGTTTGAATCATGCGTTGATAGGTTGCGCCAGCATTCTTAAGCCCGAAAGGCATAGTGTTGAAGCAGAAAGGGCCATATGGCGTTATGAAAGCTGTTGCAGCTTGGTCGGACTCTGCCATCTTTATTTGATGGTATCCAGAGTATGCGTCGAGGAAACACAGCGAGTGGTGTCCTGCTGTGGCATCGATGATTTGATCGATGCGAGGGAGGGGAAAGGATCCTTGAGGCAAGCCTTGTTCAGGTCTTTGTAGTCGATGCACAGGCGCCAAGATTTGTCCTTCTTTGGTACCATTACCAAGTTCGCCAGCCAATCCGGATGTTTGATATCTCTGATGAATCCGGCCTCAAGTAGCTTGGCTAGCTCCTCCCCCGTGGCTTGCTGTTTGGGCTCTGAAAATCACCTTAGGGTCTGTTTAAAAGGTTTGTATCCCTTTAGTATGTTAAGGCTATGTTCGGCCAATTCGCGCGGGATGCCCGGCATGTCCGATGGGTGCCAGGCGAAAATGTCCCGATTCTCGCGTAAGAAGTCTCATAGTGCGGCGTCCATAGCAGGGCTCAACTGTGTCCCGATGGAAGCTGTCTTCATGCGGTCCGTTGGGTGGACTTGGAATTTGACTATCTCATCTGCGGGTTTAAATGAGGTGGACTTGGGTCGCTTGTCGAGTATCACATCGTCCCTGTCCATGGTGGCGCGCAGTGTTGTTAATTCTTCTGCTGCTAGGGCTTTGGACAGTGCTTCCAAGGCTAGCGCTGCGGTTTTGTTTTCGGCGCGGAGTGCGGCGTCCGGATCACTAGCTAGAGTGATGATTCCATTTTGTCTGGGCATTTTAAGCTTCATGTACCCGTAATGGTCTATAGCTTGAAAGCTTGCAAACGCGTCCCGCCCTAGAAGGGCGTGGTATCCGCTGCTGAAAGGAGCCACTTGGAATGTGATTTCTTCGGACCTGTAATTCTCTGGGGTGCCGAATACCACATCGAGTGTGGTTTTCCCTGCACACCGTGCTTCTCAACTAGGGATAATTCCCCTAAAGGTTGTGCTGCTTTGTTCAATGCGGCTTTTGTCAATTTCCATCTTCTTGAGTGTTTCTTCGTAGATCAAGTCTAATCCGCTTCCGCCATCCATGAGGACTTTAGTGAGCCGAAAGCCGTCCATTATTGGGCTAAGGACCAGAGCGCCTGGTGCCTGGATGGTCTGGAATTGGGGTTCGTCACTGGCATTGAAAGTTATAGCAGTGTCATTCCACGGATTCATTTTTGCCACATGGCAGATTTCAGTGGAGCTTCGATGAGCTCACTTACGCCTATTGTTTGAGGCGAAGGTCTCGAAGACTGTTAGTACCGTATTGTGTTGCTTGGCGGAATGTTTTTATGTTTTATGGCTCTCGAGGAGATCCTCGCCACTTTTTGCTACCTGCCGGAGTATCCAACATGCCCTAAGGCTATGGGTTGGTGTTGCATCCGGCGTACTGTGAAGCTTACATGGCCCATTGAGCCATTCTTCCAATATAGTTCCATGCCCTGGGGCGGGTTTTGGTTTCTTGGGAATTGAATTGGTCGACTTACGAGAGTTCGGCCGTTTAGTTCGGACAATGGTTCTGGTGAGGGTCGTACTATCCCAAAATTCTGTTTGGGTCTTCTAGGTGCTTTCCATCGCACAGTACTTCTGTACTATGGTTACTAAGTCCGCAAAGTGTACTATGTCATGGCGACTTATAGCATTAAGGAGTCCTTTGTTCGTGCAGTTTTTGTAGAAAACCAAGACTATGTCCTCCTTGTGGTAGTCCTCAACCTTGTTAAGCGCAAGGAGGAATCTGGCCTAGTAACGGTGTACTGTCTCCAGGGGCTCTTGCCTGATGCGGGAGAGACGGTTTAAGTCTGAGCGAGTGTCATTGGCTGAATCTGGATTTTGATCCGATCTAACACCCGGGGGCACGAAAGGTTCCTAGCCCGACAGTTCGGGATCCGGAGTATCACCCAATCTCTTCGGCCCGATGCCCGATTCTAAGTCCGAGACCCGGGTCATGTCTTCCTTTGAGTAGGTGTTCGGCTTACTGAGTTCGGTGATTCGGACATAATTCGTCCTCAAAGTTGAGGGGCGACCCGTGTGTGGTTCCTCCACTACTGCTATCTCATGGGTGGCCGGCGGGGATCTAATGTCCCTTTGGTCGGGTTTAAGCCCAATCCGGTCATAGTCCGTAGCGACTCTCAAAGCGGCGATGTGATCCAAGAGCTCATTAAGAGAGGAGAGCTCTATCGGATCCATCTGTTCGGCAAGCTCCGAATTGATACAAAGGTCATGCGTGATGACAAGAGAGGCCATCATTGGCGCGACAGCCAATGGGGCGGCCATAATGAAGCCGCCAAGTCGGAGAATCTGGCCTACAGCCAGCGCTCCTCCAGACATGATGTCGTACTTGACAACGAGACAAGCCATCAAGCCTTGCAGCGACGACACCAAGGAACTCTCAATGAAAGCACCAATGTCGGTGTCAAAACCGGCGGATCTCGGGTAGGGGGTCCCGATCTGTGCGTCTTATGCTGATGGTAATAGGAAGCAAGGGACACAATGTTTACCCAGGTTCGGGCCCTCTCGATGGAGGTAAAACCCTACTTCCTGCTTGATTAATATTGAAGATATGAGTAGTACAAGAGTAGATCTACCACGAGATCGTAGAGGCTAAACCCTAAGAGCTAGCCTATGATGGTATGGTTGTAATTGTGATCGGCCTTCTAAGGACCATCCTCTCCGGTTTATATAGACACCGGAGAGGGCTAGGGTTTACATGGAGTCTGTTACAAGGAAGGAAATACAATATCCGGATCGCCAAGCTTGTCTTCCACACAAAGGAGAGTCCCATCCGGACAAGGGTCGGAGTCTTGAGTCTTGTATCTCCACGCTTCAATAGTCCGGACGATGTATATAGTCCGGCCGTCCAGATACCCCCTAATCCAGGACTCCCTCACCTGTCACATACAAGTCCTTCAGACCTGCATTATTGATACTTGTGGCATTCTCAGATGAGGAATTTGTGACCACAGAGACAGTTGAAGAATTTGCAGCAGTAGAAGCATTTGAACATTCAGGTGATGAATTAGCAGATTCACGCTCAATGCATTTAAGACATGGTGGAATAAATTCTTCCTGAGCGGAACTGATCAGTTGAGCAAGCAATGGATCGTTTTCCTTCCGAGGATCTTTGTCGGTGTCAAAACCGGCGGATCTCTGGTAGGGGGTCCCAAACTGTACGTCTAGGCGGATGGTAACAGGAGACAAGGGACACGGTGTTTTTACCCAGGTTCGGGCCCTCTCGATGGACGTAAAACCCTACTCCTGCTTGATTAATATTGATGATATGGGTAGTACAAGAGTTGATCTACCACGAGATCAGAGAGGCTAAACCCTAGAAGCTAGCCTATGGTATGATTGTTGCTCGTCCTACAGACTAAAACTCTCCGGTTTATATAGACACCGAAGAGGGCTAGGGTTACACAGAGTCGGTTACAAAGGGAGGAGATCTTCATATCGCATCGCCAAGCTTGCCTTCCACGCCAAGGAAAGTCCTATCCGGACACGGGACGAAGTCTTCAATCTTGTATCTTCATAGTCCGGGAGTCCGGCCATCCGGACACCCCCTATTCCAGGACTCCCTCAGTAGCCCCTGAAACAGGCTTCAATGACGATGAGTCCGGTGTGCAAATTGTCTTCGGCATTGCAAGGCGGGTTCCTCCTCCGAATACTTCATAGAAGATGTTGAACACAAGGATAGTGTCCGGCTCTGCAAAATAGTTTCCACATACCACTGTAGAGAGAATAATATTCACACAAATCTAATCTGCTGACATATTCCGTAGCGTGACATCATGCCACAGCCAAGCCTTTATTCGAATCAATTTACTGTCCCACCTCAGCGTGTTTAGCGAGGCGGTTTCCTTGGCACGTCTTGTCAAAGCAGAGATCGTGTCCCCTTATTCCGGGATTCTCATCAATACGAGCGTGGGTAACCCAACCGTGCCATTGGTATGCCTTCTTAATTGAAAGTGAGTCCCAAACGGTCACAAGGAGGGCTCTTGGTATTTTCAACCTCTTTATAAAGAGACCAAGGCTCGACTCCTTTCTTTCAATCCAATCAAATCCGCCCCTCGCCTCGAGTTCCAACACCCAAAGCTCCAGATTCAGGCGCTTCGGACCTTCGATGATGTCCGGCTCCGACCTCCAAGGCCGGTGGATGCCTTCCTCCGTTACGGAAGAAGACGTGCGGAAGCTGAGAGATGCCAGGTATCTAACCAGCGAAATCTCGCATAGGCTGCCTGCTCAAGGGCAGGCTATTCCCACTCCCCAGCCCGGTGAGAGCGTGGTATTCACATCTCACTTCCTCCGGGGGCTAGGCTTCCCGATTGATCCCTTCGTGAGGGGGCTCATGTTTTATTACGGGCTGGAATTTCACGACTTAGCTCCAGAGTCGATCCTCCAAATCTCATCGTTCATTGTCGTGTGTGAGGCCTTCCTCCATATTACTCCTCACTTCGGACTGTGGCTTAAAACCTTCAAGGTAGAACCGAAGATGATCGAGGGGCAGCACGCTGAGTGCGTAGGGGCTATTATAAGCAAGATTGCCGATGCTCCATGGCCCGAGGGCTCTTTTCAAAAGGAGTTCAGCTTATGGCAACGGGACTGGTTTTATATCACAGCCCCCAGGGGCACCACATGGGTGGCGCCACCTGCTTTTCGCTCGGGTCCCCCACCATGGCTAGTGGCATGGGTCAATAAAGGGCTTAACTGGGGGCCGTCCAAGGACGTGCCCCTACTGCAGGGCCGCATTCGAGATCTCCTAGAAAGAGATATCAATCTGGCGGTAGTGGCGCAGGTCATGCTGATTCACCGCATACTGCCCTGCAAACGTCGTCCCCTCTGCCTGTGGGAATTTAATCCGGAAGGACCACGAGCCCTCCAACACTTTATGGGCACGACGCCCGTGGAGATGTACAAATTATTCTTCGGATCACAAGCAATGTATCTGGACCTGTCCAAGGACGCAGGTCTGAGCTGCAATCGCCCGGACACTCAAGTAAGTAGCCCTGTACCCGGACACACTATCCGTACATTTATCATAACGCTGCCCTTAAAAGAGTTGTCCTTCAAACATGAGTGGATAGCGAAAGCAAAGCTTATCAGGTGTCCGGCCCCCCTCCCTGAGACCACGCCGGATCCCGTGTTGACCAGGATGCTGGAGATTGCGCCTTTGGAAGAAGGCGAAGAGGGGAACAAAGAAGCTACCGCCTCCGCGAAGGAAGCGGTCAGGAAAGGAGGAATCGAGAATTCCTCTATCCAGGGAAAGAAGAGGACCGCCTCTGAAGGCCCGGAGGCGATGGCCTCAAAGCGGGGGAAGAAATCTTCGTCAGAGGGTCCGGCGCTGGAGGGTGCTCCAGCCGCATTGTGCCCCCGAGGGGATCAGCTCTCCAACGAGCCGTAAGTAAAGAGGGTTTTTTTTTAAATGAGTGATATCCCTATTTTCCTTCTGAGGAAGATAACCAAAATTTTACCTTGCAGTTCGGATCTCAACCCTTCTCAGTAGAGTTAATCTTCCGGGGATCTCCGTCCAGAGATGATGGAGAGCGAAACGCCTCCCCCAGCTGTACCATCATGCGAGGCTGGCGACCCCGAGGTGTCGTCTCGGGGGATTTCTCCAAATCCGAACTTTGAAAAAGGTCATCGGACTAGTCCGGCACTTTTAGGTGCACGGTCGGAGGGGCTGCAGGGTCTGCTCGAGCGAGCGTCTATCTCAGAAGAACACTGTGTGTTGATGGACATGGTGATTAGAAGGATTACATCCACGGAAAGCGGATTGTACGAGGCTGCCAGGAGTTTACTGACAGGTTTTGAGGTACGCGAAAAGATGTACCTTTTGATAGAGCCACATATATAAAATGCGCCATGTATAAATAGTAGCCCCTGAGACTCTGTGTGTTTTCAAAAATGATGGCGCACAGAGGATCATAATCCTAGGTATAATATGTCGTCTTTCCTATGTAGGTGGCAAGGCGTTCGGTGGCTAGCCGGACTGATGAATCTGCCGAGCTAAAGTGGCAACTTGACATAGCAGATGCCGACATCATGCTTGTAAATAAGCGGCTAGACGAGGCACAAGGTATGTAATGTCTCCAAAGACATCTGATAAGAGGAGCTTGATGCTCGTGCCTTATAACATATGTGCTTAATGCAGATGGTGCCTCTACCATGGAGAACCTTCGGGCGGAACTTGCCTAAGCCAAGGAGCAAGTGAGGAAGAGTAATGCGGCTACCGCTAAAGCGGTTGAAGAGCTAAAAGCCGAACAGGCTGCTCACTGCCAAAGCAAGAAAGAAATGGCCGAGATGGCTGTAAAATTGACGGATGCTGCCGACCATTGTAAGCTTCGTGAAGAAGAAGATAGGGTGGCACAGAAGGACCTAGAAAAGGTCACTATCGAGGCCAAGGACACTCGCTCTGCAATGAGAGCTATGAAGGAGGAGCTACTCAGGCCGGAGATATCGCGGCTGGAAAGCCCTATATGCTGCGGATGAAGTTCGGGGATCCTAAGTATGCTCCGTTGGACCGGAAGTGGAGTGCGGTGAACACTTATCTGGATTTGGCGGCAAGTGCCGCGGACGCGACCGAACACTTCCGGGGTCAGGAGGACCATAAATTGGAAGAACTGTTTTGGTCGCAGTTCCATAATCCAGAGCACCCACTTTTGGTGTCCGACCGTTTGGCCGCTTGGGCGGAGCTGAACAGGTTGTCCGGACTCGCTATGAGGTATGTTGCGAGTCATCTGTGGCCGGAAGAGCCGGAGCCGAAGAGTTATTTTAGCTTGGTGCAGCAGTTCCTTAGTTCGGTGCCGCATGTTGATGCAATGAAGAGGTCAGCATGCATAAAGGGTGCACAGATGGCTCTTGCCCGTGTCAAGACATACTGGGCGGATATGAAGGCCAGTGTTGTTGCATCCCGGGATTTGGACAAAAGCCGAGTACCTGCCAAGCACTACTTTGAGGAAGTTCTTCAGGGCACTCATTTAATAGAGACGCAGTGCTCGAAGGATGTTGTGTTCGAATAGCATGTGCCATTGTAAAACAATATTTTGATAGGATATAAAAGCGTTTTATACTTGTGCTTTCAAGAATTATAATGCCTCCTGTGCGGCCGTTAATGTATATGTGTATATAACCTGTAAGATGGCAGTCGTTGGCTTCAGCCCCCATGCATATAATGCGGGGGTGTTCGCAAAAAGGCACCTTTTCACACTTAATCCAACGTCTTGGTCCTATAAAGGAGGTGATAGCGCAGCGAACAAGGCAACCGGACTATAATGCTTTACACTTTCACTTAGCGATAGGAGTTTGACAGTGGGGCTACTGAATAGCCCCTAGGGGCACCGCGCTCGCTCGAATTCGGGGCGCGTGTGTGCCTGACCGGGAAACGGCCCTTCGTTAATGCGGAGGAATGCTAAAGATTCCGGCAAGTCATCGAGTGGTTGACCAGTCTCTCGCTAGATCATGACAGTCAGTTTTCGGCTTTCTCTACTGAGGTGCTCTCCTGGCCGAACCGGGGCACAATCGCAGTAGTTCTCCTGGTGCCACCTTAGTCGATAGAGCGAAACGTAAGGCAGCAAAACACAGGAGTTGGGCAAACCCAACATTTGACCAAAGACATGATTCGGAGCTGATGCATATAAGGCCAAACTCGCGATGCCGAACACTCCCTAAGGTATTCGGTCTTTATGAAGCCGGGCCGAACAAAAGCCCTTGGTAAAAAAGCCCCTTTTGTCCAGGTACACGCAAAATTCTGGCGTGGCCACATGCCAAGACGCCAGCCTCCTCCTCAGTTATAGCAAAAAACGGGGGATGTTATCAACAAGAGACAGTAAAAAAGGTTTACGCAGGCTCTTAATGTGAAAACAATCCTTGAAACGGGTCCCTGCTGCACGTCTGCGCCTGTGTCTCCGTTGTGCCGTATCCTGGACAGGTGTAGCATGGCGTTCGTCCGCAAAAGAGAGGAACTTAGTGTAAAATCAATTGTGCGAGAAATCTATGTTAAAATAAACAAAGTATAATACAAAAACGTGGGTAGGATTGAGCTTTATTGTCGCGCGGAGCCCCTTGTATAGGGTTGTGCGGCTATAAAGCCTTTGCATGTTTACGCTAGATTCGTCGAGCCATGTCCGGGGTCTTTAACGACCTTGGTAGGTGCTTTGAGTAGTAAAGCTGGGTAAGTGTGCGGCTGTCGAGGCAGTCGCACCATCCTATGTGCTCGGGGAACACTCGATATTTCCCTTTAATGAGATGATGCCTCATGGACCAGGCATTTTGAGTGTAAGGGATGCATAATGCGGTATTGCGTTAAAGCGGGCGAAAGCTTCGCGTCCCAGTAGCGCTTGATAGCGACTTATGAATGGGGCGATGTGGAAGGTTAGCATTTCACTTCGGAAGTTGTCGGGGTAGCCGAACATAACTTCTAACAAGAGGTAACCCATACAATGGGTATCTGGGCCTGGCGTGACCCCTTTAAAGGAAGTGTTGCCATGGCGGATTATTGCTAGGTCTAACACCATTTTGCGGATTGTGTCCTGATATAGTAGGTTTAGGTCACTGCCGCCGTCCATTAGGACTTATGTAAAGTGGAGTCCGTCAATTATCGGATCTAAGACCAAGGCAGTCTGGCCTGCATTCCGGATACCTCTAGAGTAATCCTGATGGTCAAAGGTGATTGGTCGTAACAACCAGTGGTTGTATTCCTCTGGGACAGGCCGTATGGCGTGTATCTTCGTAGGCGCCAATCTGTTTTTTCCTTTTGTCACATGAAGTGAATTTACTGTTTTGACTTCTTGTGGGAACTTCTTTTGTTCTCCTGTGTTCTACTTGTGGGATTCGCCGTTGTCCTCGCTTGGTATGTCGAGCCTTTTGTGTTCGGCGTTGAGTTTGCCGGATTGCTTGAAGACCCAACAATCTCTGTGGGTATGGTTTGCCGGCCTCCCGGGGGTACTGTGGATTTGACATATTTTGTCCAAGATTTTGTTGAGGTTAGATAGCTCGTCACTGTCATCTTTGGGAGGCGGCTTTTTCCGATTTTGCCGAGAGCTTTTGAATCTGGCATTGACTGCCATGCTCATCGGGCTGTTGTCCTTGATCCGGCGCTGTTCTTTGTTACGGCGCGGTTTCCCATTTCCATCTCTGAGTTCGGATGTACTTGGGTCGCTGGTGCTGCTTCTTGCCAACCAGCTATCCTCTCCTGCGCAAAAGCGGGTCATGAGGCTTGTCAATGCGGCCATTGTTCTTGGCTTTTCTTGGCCGAGGTGTCTGGCGAGCCATTCGTCTCGGACGCTATGTTTGAAAGCTGCTAGGGCTTCGGCGTCCGGACAGTCGACTATCTGATTCTTTTTGGTAAGAAATCTGTTCCAGAGTTTCCGGGCTGACTCTCCGGGTTGTTGAGTTATATGACTCAGATTGTCTGCATCCGGAGGTCGGACATAGGTCCCTTGAAAATTTGCCCGGAAAGCATCCTCGATCTCTTCCCAACTTCCTATGGTATTTTCGGGAAGGCTTTTAAGCCAATGTCGGGCTGGCCCTTTGAGCTTAAGGGGTAAGTATTTTATGGCGTGAAGGTCATCTCCTCTAGCCATGTGTATGTGGAGGATATAATCCTCAATCCAAACTCCAGGGTTTGTTGTTCCGTCGTATGCCTCTATGTTTACGAGCTTGAATCCCGCTGGAAATTCATGGTCCATCACCTCATTGGTGAAACATAGGGGATGTGCGACGCCCCTATATTTGGGTGTGCCGCGATGTTCGGATATGTGTTGCGTTGCATTGCTTACTAGAGCTTGCTTTCTTGGCCCGTAGATGGATCTGGTTGGACCATCTTTTTGATGCGAATCCCTAGGCGGATCGCGTGCCGGATTGAGTGCGGCGCCCTTGGTCGCTCGATGTCGATCGTGGGGTCGTCTATTCGACCTGGTGGCTTCCTTGTTTTTTGACTATGGGGGCTCTAAGGCCTCCTCATCAAATTCCGGTAGTAATTTTTGCTTCGGATAGCTCTCTGTGTGGTGACTGTCGCCGTACTTGTGTGCAGTATTGAGTACTTTGCCCCATCTGATTCTGAGTGCATCTTCCGCTGTTTTGAGCTACCGCTTCTGCTTTTTCAGGCTGCGCGCAGTGGCGACGATCCTTTGGTGGAGGTTCTTCCGCTCCCGTGACTTGTCCGGTGTGAGGTCGTCCGGACTATTATCTTTGCCGGGGATGGATTGTTTAGTTTGTCTGCCCTGTTCGGACTGTTGCTCGATGGCATGTTCATCGTCCGTCGGTTCGCCTGCTCTATGGCTGGGTCTCTGTCGAGGTGGGGTTTGGCGCAGCGCTTACGCCGCCGCTTTGATTGCTTTTCGAGGTAACGATCCCTTGTTGTGCCCTTTTGATCCTCGTCATCGCTTCTTTTAGGTGTGTCCACCATGCATACATCATGTGATGAGGCGGTTGTCCAGTGCCCTATAGGCGCTGGTTCTTGATCGTCTCCTTCATCGGCGTCCATACCGTTGATGTCTTTAGAGTCAAAGTCGAGCATGTCGGTTAAATCATCGACAGTGGCTACGAAGTGGGTGGTGGGTGGGTTTCGAATTTCTTCGTCGTCCGCATCCCAACCTTGCTGACCATAGTCCGGCCGGGGCTCTCCTGACAGAGAGAGAGACTTTAGTGAATTCAGGATGTCGCCAAAGGGTGAGTGCTGAAATACGTCCGCGGCGGTGAACTCTATGATCGGAGCCAAATTGGGTTTGACCGGAAGGGGTGCAGAAGATTCGAAGTCCGGAAAGGAGTCCGGCACCTTGGAGTCACAGGCCTCACAAAGGACTAGGCTGGTATTTGGCTCGATCGCCGTAGAGATTTCAGCTCCTGGGGCGGCATCCAACCGTCCGTCCCCGACTGGCGCGGTCGGCTCCGAGCTAAGGGTCGGAGCGGACACCTGAGCGGCGCTCTGGGCGCTGTTCGGCGGCAGAGCTAGACCATGCCCATCGTGACAATGTAGCGCGCTCGGCCGTGGCTCAAATCCGTCTAAGATCAAGTCCCCGCGGATGTCAGCCATGTAGTTTAAACTTCCAAATCTGACCTGATGGCCAGGGGCGTAGCTTTTGATCTGCTCCAGGTGGCCAAGCGAATTGGCCCGCAGTGCGAAGCCGCCGAACACGAAGATCTGTCTGGGGAGAAAAGTCTCACCCTGGACCGCGTCGTGGTTGATGATCGAAGAAGCCATCGGGCCTAAAGGTGACGACACAGAGGAACTCTCAATGAAAGCACCAATGTCGGTGTCAAAACCGATGGATCTCGGGTAGGGGGTCCCGAACTGTGCGTCTAGGCGGATGGTAACATGAGACAAGGGACACGGTGTTTTTACCCAGGTTCGGGCCCTCTCGATGGAGGTAAAACCCTACTCCTGCTTGATTAATATTGATGATATGGGTAGTACAAGAGTTGATCTACCACGAGATCAGAGAGGCTAAACCCTAGAAGCTAGCCTATGGTATGATTGTTGCTCGTCCTACGGACTAAAACTCTCCGGTTTATATAGACATCAGAGAGGGCTAGGGTTACACAGGGTCGGTTACAATGGGAGGAGATCTTCATATCGCATCGCCAAGCTTGCCTACCACACCAAGGAAAGTCCTATACGGACACGGCATGAAGTCTTCAGTCTTGTATCTTCATAGTCCGGGAGTCCCCGAACACCCCCTAATCCAGGACTCCCTCAATCTTCATAACTCTCTTTTAACTTCTCAAGATCTTGTTTTCTTTGAAGAAATTCATAAGAAAGCTTCACACGATCAGTTAAGAGAGTGTTATGCTGATTTTGAGAGTGTCAAACCAAGTTTGAAGTCTCTGAAGATTATCTGTCAGAGTCTTAGTTCGATTCAATTCCTCACCCAACAGGTCATCGCTTCTATTTAGTTGATTTTGAATCTTTTCTAAAGCCTTCGGTTGTTGAACAGCAATTTTAGCAGTTTTGGAATAGCTAGGCTTGAGATTATCATCAGATTCATCCTCACTAGAGTTAGAGGGGTAATGTTTGAGTACCTTGGCACCTTTTGCCATGAAGCAATAGGTGGGAGCGTAGTCATCGAAGCTTTTGTCAGCAGAGTTGGGGAGTTCATTTTCTTCAGAGTTGGAGATGGACTTGCTGACGTTAGCGTTAGTGAGGGCTAAGCTTGACACACCAGAGTCTGATTCCTCAGATTCCTCCTCTTCCTCAGTTTCCTCAGATTCAGCTTCAGAGTCCATTTCCTTGCCAATGAATGCCCAGGCCTTCTTGGAACTGCTCTTATTGTGAGATGAAGACTTTGAAGATTTTGATGATGAAGACTTTGAAGATTTCTTCTTCTTCTTCAAGTCGTCAGAATCGTCATCTTTGTACTTCTTCTTCTTTGATTCCTTTACCCACAGAGGACTATCCGACATGTAGTGACCAGATTTCTTGCATTTGTGGCAAGTTCTCTTTTTTTAGCCACGGGTCGAGGAATCATCATTTCTTGAAGACTTTCCAAAGCGACTGTAGCGAGAGAACTTCTGGAATTTCCTCACGATCATTGCTAGCTCCTGGCTCACTTCTTCAGGATCACCAAGGCTGCTGCCAGAGTCCTCAGCTTCAAACTCAGATACAGCCTTGGCCTTTAGTGCACGCGATATTTCGTAGCTCGGTCCATAGAGATATCTCTTTTCAGCAAGATGGAACTCATGCGTGTTAAGCCTCCCGAGGATATTAGCGAGATCAAGTGACTTGTAATCAGCTCGTTCTTGAATCATCAGTGCAAGGGTATCGAAGGAGGTATCAAGTGATCTCAGCAATTTCTTCACCACCTCATGATCAGTGATGTCAGTGGCACCCAGTGCTTGAAGCTCATTTGAGATGTCAGTGAGGCGATCGAAGGTTTGCTAAACATTTTCGTTGTCGAGTCTTTTGAAGCGGTTGAAGAGATTGCAAAGAACATCAACTCAGGAGTCACGTTGAGTTGAGACTCCTTCTTTGACCTTGGACAGCCTGTCCCAAATCATCTTGGCAGTTTCCAGGGCACTCACTCTGCCATACTATGCTTTGCTCAGATGGCCACATATGATATAATTCGCTTGAGAATCGAGTTGCTTGAATCTCTTCACATCAGCAGCATTCACAGACGGAGTGACTGAGGAAACGCCATTTTCCACAATGTACCAGAGATTGTTATCAATTGCCTCAAGATGCATGTGCATCTTGTTCTTCCAGTAGGGGTAGTCCGTCCCATCAAAGGTAGTACACCCAGCCAAGACCTTGATCATACCTGCAGTCGACATAACTAAAACTCCAAACGGTTAAACCAAAATCACACAGAACAAAGGGAGTATCTTGCTCTGATACCAATTGAAAGTGCATTACGTCGACTAGAGCGGGGGGGGTGAATAGGCGATTTTTATGAATTCTTCACTTAGGAATTTTAGGGTGAGGAAATTCCTAAGCAAAGAACTACTTGCAGCGGAATAAGAACTCAGGTATAAGCATAACAGAGCAAGAACATAGTCATCATGATGAAATGAAAGACAAACACAGATTACAGAAAGCATAAATAGGATAAGCGGGATGAAGACAAACTGACTGAAGAAATAGAATTGAGGAATTAAAAAAAGTCTTCAGTCAAAGTCTTCAAACAATAATGATTAGGTACATCAACACATAACTGAGAAAATGAAAGGGTTGAGGAAATAGAACCAGTAGGCTTGGTGAATATAATGATTTGGTAGAACACATCCAACTGCTGTGACAGTTGTACGTCTGGTTGGAGCGGCTGAGTATTTAAACTCGAGGACACACAGTCCAGGACACACAGTCCTCACCGTATTCTCCTTGAGCTAAGATCACACAGACCTCGCCCAACAATAGTGGTAAGTCTTCATAGGTGACTTCCAAACCTTCACAGACTTGGTCACTCGGCAATCCACAATTCCTCTTGGATGCTCAGACCATGACGCCTAACCGTCTGGAGGATACACAGTCCTCAAAGGTAACAAGCATCGGTTCCACACAAGAACAATCTCTTCAGTGATGCTCAATCACTTTGGGGTTTGTAGGTTTGGGTTTGGGATTTGGGTTTTCCTCACTTGATGATTTTCGCACAAAGTCCTCGGAGGATGGGATGCTCTCAAATGACAAGTTTCAGTTTCTCTCAGAGCAGCCAACCAGCTAGTGGTTGTAGGGGGCAGCTATTTATGGCCTAGGGAGCAGCCCGACATGATAAGACATAAATGCCCTTGGCTGATATTGACCGTTAGATGGTAGGATATTTTTGGAACAGCTGGCGCGCGGCTAAGCAATGGTCGGATATTTGGGGTTCGAATTCCTCACGGCTATCATGTTCCTCACTGTGTAGGCAATCCGCACTGGCGAATTCCTAACTCCTCAGTCAGAACAAATTCCTCAGAGACCAGAAGATCTTCGTCTCCATCAGTGAAAAAATTGAATGAGCTAATATGAGATTTCCAATGGCTTAACTCGAAAGATTGGGTAGGTGTAGGATTTTGAGATGAGCATCACTTGGAAATCAGTTTCCTTAGTATTACCTCGACCCCCTTCAACAGTACGGTGTTTCCTATGACTCAAGAAAGAGAAAAATGAAACTACGAAAACAAAAGTCTTCACGCTTCAGATTCCTCGCATGAATATCCAAGTCTTCAAGGTCACACCAAGTTCTTCACTTTCAAAGTCTTTAGTAGGACCAAAGTCTTCAGCCGAAGACATCCATTTTTAGGGGTCGACTTTCACTATAAATATCAAACTCCTCGTTGACTTATAGAGCATGTGTACACTCACAAACACATTAGTCTCTTAACCTATAAGTCTTCAATACACCAAAATCACTAAGGGGCACTAGATGCACTTACAGATACTTGTGGTGACATTGGAGTATCTAGGTGACATTAGAGTTGGTTGATGTGTGTCATATGGTGTTATTTTAGTACAAACTCTAGGACAGATTGATCAGAAATAATATGATGTAGGCTGGAACCCTAGTTGTCGATCTTTCATGATTTGGAGAGGATCCTACCAAGAACACAAAGAACACAAGGAGGGGAACGAGGGGAAAACATGAGAGAACACTCAACCAACAAGAATAAAGTCACACATGTGCTAGATCATCGAGGACACAAGGTGATACAAGATCCAAATCCAACAAGGGACGATACATAGGTTAACCGGTTCTTCTCCGTGAGGAGGTCTTGAAGATGGTATTCTCCGGAAGGAGGTCTTGAATCCAAGTGGATCTTCTCCGAAGAGGTGTCGGTCCCTCGCGGTGGAGTAGATCCGGATGGATGAGCAAAGCTCTATCTCAAATTAGCTAAACCAATGCTAACCTTAGCTAGGAGGAGGTGGAGGAGTATATATAGTCTAGGTCCATGAAGGGGTAAGTGGGAGAGGGATACATGGGCCTCGGGCCTGATCTCTGTGTGCAGACAGGTATCAGACGTCTACTGGGGACCGGTCGTCCAGTGGCTCATGGGCATCCAGACGTCCAGTAGTCGCCGGACTTCCGCTGTTTCCGTTCTATGAAGGTGGCGCCAAACGTCCGGTCACTTCGGACTTCCGCTAATTTCCCTTCGGTGGTGATGGTGTCGGTCGTCCGATGGAGGCCGGTCGTCCGATGGAGGCCGGTCGTCCGCTCGCTGGGAGGTGTTTCCGGTCGTCCGGTCCTGGCCGGACGTCCGCTCACTGGAGCATTCGCTGACATGGCTTCTTCTGGCTGGCATGGCCTTCAGGGACCAGACGTCCGGTCTGGAGCGGTCGTCCGGTGGCTGTAGCTCTACTTGCAGCTCTTCCTCTTGTTCCTTGCGCTTGGTGTACTCGCCATCTTGTCCAATGCTCCTAGCTGATCCATGGCCTTCCGTCTGGTTCCTGGACGTGCATAGAGCACATGTTTGAGGTAGTATCCATGTCTCACATGTGGAAAGTGACGATTTGGAGAGGAGCGAGTTCACCTTATGTCCCATGGCGTATAGTCGAGGTCTCATCTTATGTATCCTTGGGTCATGGGGAGTGGTCGAAGTGGACATGGGTATGATCGTAGGATGCTCTGCATCATCTCCCCCCCCCCCCTTGGGAAAGATCCGACCTCGGATCGTGATCCTCATCACCATGGAAACGTTTGTCGTGGATGGACTTGTAGTTGGACGGAGTTGAAAGCATTGCTCAATCCAAATACTCCAAGGTGTCCTCAGAACATGCAAAAAGAGCAAACACAAACGACACTCAGAAATACAATGGTTAGCGCACACAAAGTGTCCATCAAGTAAGTATGAGTCCGTGCGAAGAGATAGTGTGTGACAAAGCGCATGAAGCTTATCAAGATGATATAGAATGATATGCAAAGCATTCATGGGGTAATTAGCATGGTGCACAAAGTGGCAAATTCTACCATTTTGCAAAATTATGTCATAGAGAGACAGTTTAAACATGGCAATGGATGCTCAATATGTGTATGTAATCATGCAATTGATGATAGGCAATGTGATCATTATGTATGAATACACCATCAAGGAAGATCACAACAAATTTGCTAAGGAAATGCACAAGCTCATATATCATGGATGACATGGAAATTGGTGCAACAAGGCAAGCATAATGTGAGTCAATCCATGCATAGGGTGCAAACTTGTGGTGAGTATGATATGTCCATCGATCGAGCATGACATGTGTGAGCACAATCAACAAATATGGAGGTGTTGGTGTACCAATGCTCGATGTCATGGCATGAGTGGAGTTCCGAAGGTGCACCAATAAGCGTGAGCGCTCCTCAATGTGAAGGTCTAAAGAGCCAATCTCCAATGTCGCTCCTCCGTTCGCGAGATTTATCATGTAGACAACAAGAAGGAAACAACAATGAAAGAGCACCCATCCAATATATGTACTTGAGGATGGCTCAAAGGGAGAGAATTCACCTTATGAATGATCCTGAAGATGTTGGAGTTGCACATCATGTATGCCTTCACATAACCAGTATGTCTCATTGTCACGACCCAAATTTGGTAGAATCCAAGTCTCTGTGTTTACTGTGCTATCCCTGGATCATAGCTAGCACACACAATAACAAGAATGAATATCAGTAAAACATACATCATTTTACTACAACGGTACATCCAGAATTAAACAAATACATACCATTGGCATAGCTCAATGCTGGCACATAATACAGCGAAATAATACGTAGTCGCTAAGTTAGGGCTCCATCAATGCCACTGGGCTCGTTGAGTGTAGACCATAACCCTATCGTCTCTTAACCTGTTGAGATCTGCACATGACAGGTGCAGGTGAGTACGTGGAATGTACTCGCAAGTTGCAAAGGAAATTTTAACAAAATATATATGCAGAGTAGTATTGGTGGAGGTTTCCTTTGCATAAAGCCAATTTTCTCCTGTACTAAACTTTTTGTAAACTTCTTTTGAAATACAAATAGTTTTTAGTTTAAAAGGTAGGATTGAGACACATGGATATACGCACCAGTGCTCATTCTCCAAAATAGTTTAAATCATACAAAAGGTTTTAGTGAAACACATTCACTGTGCTCATTCCTCAACTTTAACCCTTAAAATAGACTTTTAGAAAAAAGAGGGGAGATTCTTCTTCAGTCCAAGTCTTCAATTGCTCAAAATTGCCCGTAACTGGGGGCACGGCTAATCGATTAGGTTAAACCCTCTGCAGAGGTCGTACACGTTCCCCACATGACACAACCAACCCCGTTTACCATTACACACTTGGGTGTACGGCTAGGAGGAGATTGTGACGAAGCCTTTCCGTAACAGCCCCATATACCCGACCAAGCCGCCCGCAACTTAGGCAATGAAAGCGCCTCTCCGATGGCGGTCCTAAGGTAAGGGTTTCCCGTTAGTACTAAGCTAAGCCAGAGCCCATAGTAGCATGTGGCTGTACTGGAAGCTACATCAAATTATTCTTGGAAGATCTCATTCCCCTGGACGGCAGTCCCCACCAAAAACCTATGTGCAAGACCCCAGTCGAGCGCATTCACTGCAAGACCCCAATGGGCGCAATCACTTGTAGACGCTCCCGTCATACCATTCCGCCCAGGGAGTAAAAGTTGAAATAATATAGTTTTGCTTTCCAAAAAAAGTTATTTTCTAAATCATTGTTCCAAGGGAACAAGTTTGTATTTTCAAAATATTTGGTCCACCCCAACTACAAGCATGGCTAAGCATATAGTCCAATAGCTAGGGCTTTACTACTAGTAAAATATTTGCAAAATAGAAACATAAAAACCAACACATGCATGCTAATTGATTTAAAAAAATGCAAGATAAAAACATGGAATAAATATGGTCAAGGTTGCAACTTGCTTGATTCTTGAAGATGAAATATTCTACTCGTTGTCGTCTCGCCTTCTCGTTACGATATATCTAACGATAAATAAAGTACTTTAACACGAGCAAAACAACATCCAAATAAAAGATACAATTAACAATACAATTATTTAGTTATTACTATTATTAAGCTAGTTACTATGGCGTGGTAGGGTTGAGATGGATCAAGTTGGCTTGATTAAAAATATGACATAAATCTTATTCCGCGGTTAGATCAAACTGGTACAAGTTAGAATCATGGTTGAAGGGTTGTGAGGCAAGGTTCTGTGACAAAGTCTATAATGAATTTGATTGAAATATTTGACTTGGGTCCAATGAAAATGATAGATGGAGTTGATGGCATAGAGTTTATGTTACAAAATGTATGTAACATTTCAAGTCCAAATTTGTTAAATGAAGGCATATGACCATAGAAGTTTTCTAGGGATCAACCTAAGAGATTTAACTTTGTGTCAAATTTTATTTTAACGAAGTTATTAAAAAATGATCAAGAAGGTCAAACTAAGGTGTTGATGTTAAAACATCAACTCAACATTGCTGAAAATTCATGCAATGAGTTCTAACAGAAAGGTCAGGTCCTAAGGTCCAACTTTCATATATAAAACATTTTTATATGATTTACAAAATAAAATATATAGCAAAATTACTTAAATTCGTATTTAAATCAAAACTAAATTTTAATTTGCCAAAAAGTGAAATTTCAAAATTTTATAATAAACTAGAGGTTCCAACAAATCCGAGGATATCTTATTTGTTGAAATCGAACATACTGTTTAGGAGATGTGAATTTCTGAAATTTGGAGATTTTTCTGAAAATCCATTACGGGATTTTAATACGAACTGCCACGTGTCGGGCTGCTATAGGAGGATACCTGTTCGAATTTTTTTCTAACAGAAAAGAGGTGATGCACAGGAGGGAGAGAGAGCTCACCGGAGGTTCGCGGAGTTTTGCCGGAGTTGAAGAAGGAAGTCCACGGCGTCAATGAACGGTCGAATGGTGTAGAGGTCGACGAGGCGGTCGAGAGGAACACAGATAGGTGCTCGTCTCCTTCCTCAAGTATCGTGGAGATATCGCCGGAGTTGCAGGGAGCTCCGGTCAGTCGCGTTCTTCGTGAAGCAATTGCTCAGGAACCGTAGGGCGTTGGAGAGGGGTTCTTGAACTGGGAGGTGCGGGTGGAGATGGGTTCCCTGTTCACCCTTTTATAGCATAGGGCGGGGAGAGCCGGAACGGAGCGGGGCATCGTGGGTTTTGTGGCGTTTAATGGCGGACGTTACTAGCGCGTGTAATGGCCATCAAGGATGCTTCAAGACGCACTAAGAAGGGTAAGGAGTTGAGGGAGGGCGCGGGAGACGGTTCATGAGACCGGCAGGTGCGCGGAAGCCGAGGAGGGGAGGGGTCGCGGGCGTGAAGCTGCGCACGATTCAGCGGCCACTCGCTCCTGTTCGTGATAATTTCTTCACAAGGAAGAAGGTGTGGTGGGGCCCAACGGTTGGAAGAAAAAAAAACTTACAGAAAGGAGAGAGAGAGATGGCCTCACGCTAGAGGTGTGCTGCGTGACAGATAATAGAGAGAGAGTGCAAATGGGCTAAGCCCAACCGATAGGTTATGTATTGTTTTATTTTACTTAGTACTAATTTGCTTTATTAACCTCTTCTAATTTCTTTTACTTGAAAATGCCTCATGGGACTTATAAATTCCCTAATTTATTTTACAAATTGAAAATATCCCAAATTGCTAAATGGACAAGATTAAATATTCCCAATTATACTGTTGGAGAAGTCATATTATCTCCTCTCATTTAAATTTTATTTGAATAATTTGGAAATATTTAAATGACACTGAAACTCCAAATGTGATCCAATTCAAATGGAAAAAATATATATTCAAATAACTTCTCATAAAATATTCTTCCACCACATTTTGAGAAAGTCATTTTATTTTCACTCCATTTTTATTTGTGGTTTCAAAAATATTTCATAGGTGCCCAAAAGAAAAGCAATTGGATGAAATGTTTGAAACAAGAATCAAAAGGTTTTAATTTTCTATGAAAATCATAGCTATTCACTCTATAATATCTTATTATTAACATTCCAAAATTAAATTTTGGGATGTTACACTCATGATGGTAATGCCTTGTGAATCCTTCAAAACGAAAGAACATGACAAACACTCGGAGAAACAAACGAGGTTAGCGGAAATGCAAAACCTATCATTCGTGTGGTAAGATACCAAACAAGTGTATGCATCATGCTCATCATAACAAAGGACAAGGGAGTATTGCATAGTATGGAGGTATATGATGCGAGAACAACCAAATGCAATAGGCTCAATCAAACAAGCATGCATCACAAGTAAGGTGTCAAAATCTCCAAGATCAATAAGCATAGTATGGTTGCACTCAATACAAGTGGATATGAAAGAGGCAACTAATGGACACAAGAGACAATGATCAAGATATATCATGTGACAGGCATGAAGATATACGTCATCAACCCAAGAAAGCGAGTAAGAGTGGAACATGGGTGATGCAACATAGCAAGCAATCATAGCGATCAAGTCAAGCAGGCTAGTAGTGCGAAGATGCAACATACTAGAGGGAATCATGGCAATCATGTCATCTGTGCAAATAGTGGGCATGAATAATGCACATGACATATCACAAGCATGAAAGCAAGATATGAGAAAAATATCATCAATGTATTGATGAGAGGCCATACGTGAATAGCAATGGGACATCATGACTCTCCCAATACAACAAGCATCAATAGCATGTGGTACAAAGAAATCATGGAAATAGCTACAAGTATCTCCACCAAGCATGCAAATACACATAGAAGTACATAATGGTGAATCATGGGTAAATGCAAACAAGGGTCACAATTGCATGCCAAAGGCATAGAAGCAAGGATAACATGCAAAGTGAACACATGAAAATGAGCATAAGGTGACAAGTGGTAAATAGCCCATAGCCGTGTGAGAGACAAGTAAAAGAGATGCGCGCATTCATTGCACAAAGAGAACGGTGTAAGGACAATTCATGTGATCCCAAAGCATCATTGCTCTCAAGAGATCGTTTCGTCAACTCTTGGGATTGAGAGGTTGACGAGTATACGTGAGTACCTACACAAAACAAAGACAAAGGGAAAATTGTGTGTGTGGTATATGTACACATCATCCATCATGATGCGCACGTGTATGTGTCGGTTCGCACAAAATATCCAATGCTCAAATAAATGAGATGCGCGATATAGAAACATGTCATTGATGACCCACAAGTGTAGGGGATCTATCATAGTCCTTCCGATAAGTAAGAGCGTTGAACCCAACGAGGAGCAGAAGGAAATGATAAGCGGTTTTCAGTAAGGTTTTCTCTGCAAGCACTGAAATAGTAGGTGATAGATAGTTTTGTGATAGGATAAATAGTAACGAGTAACAAGTAAACAAAATAAATAAGGTGCAGCAAGGTGTCCCAATCCTTCATGTAGAAAAGGATAAGCCTGGACAAATTCTAGTAATGAGGAAAGAGCTCCCGAGGACACATTGGGAATTATCGTCAAACTAGTTTTCATCACGCTCATATGATTCGCGTTCGGTACTTTGATAATTTGATATGTGGGTGGACCGGCACTTGGGTACTGCCCTAACTTGGACAAGCATCCCACTTATGATTAACCCCTATTGCAAGCATCCGCAACTACAAAAAGGAGTATTAAGGTAAACCTAACCACAGCATTAAACATATGGGCCCATATGAACCCCTAACGAAGCAACGCATAAACTAGGGTTTAAGCTTCTGTCACTCTAGCAACCCATCATCTACTTATTACTCCCCTATGCCTTCCTCTAGGCCCAAATAATGGTGAAGTGTCATGTAGTCGACGTTCACATAACACCACTAGAGGAAAGACAACATACATCTCATCAAAATATCGAACGAATACCAAATTCACATGACTACTAATAGCAAGACTTCACCCATGTCCTCAGGAACTAAAGTAACTACTCACAAAGCATAATCATGTTCATAATCAGAGGTGTAATAATATGCATTAAGGATCTGAACATATGATCTTCCACCAAGTAAACCAATAAGTATCAACTACAAGGAGTAATCAACACTACTAGCAACCCACAGGTACCAATTTGTGGTTTTGGATACAAGATTGGATACAAGAGATGAACTAGGGTTTGAGAGGAGATGGTGCTGGTGAAGATGTTGATGGAGATTGATCCCCTCCCGATGAGAGGATCGTTGGTGATCACATTGGTGATGATTTTCCCCTCCCGAAGGGAAGTGTCCCCGGCAGAACAGATCCGCCAAAGCCCTAGATTGATTCCGCCAAGGTTCCGCCTCGCGGCGGCGGAGTTTCATCCCGTAAGCTTGCTCATGATTTTTTCCAGGGTAAAAGTGATGATATAGCAGAAGATGGACGTCGGAGGCCCACCAGGGGGCCCAGGAGATAGGGGGCACGCCCTATAGGGGGGGCGCCCTGGCCTATTTCTTTCGCTCATAAATTTTTAATAAATCCAAAAAGTAATTTCGTGGAGTTTCAGGACTTTTGGAGTTGTGCAGAATAGGTTTCCAACGTTTGCTCCTTTTCCAGCTAGAATTCCAGCTGCCGGCATTCCCCCTCTTCATGGTAAACCTTGTAAAATAAGAGAGAATAGCCATAAATATTGAGATATAAAGTGTAATGACAGCCCATAATGCAATAAATATTGATATAAAAGCATGATGCAAAATTGACGTATCAACTCCCCCAAGCTTAGACCTCGCTTGTCCTCAAGCGGAAACCGAGATCGAGAAATATGTCCACATGTTTAGAGATAGAGGTGTCGATAAAAATAAAATACGGACATGAGGGCGTCATGATCATTCTAATAACAGCAACATATATAGGTTTTGTCATATGATTTCTTATGCTCAAGTAATAAGCAATTCACAATGTCAAGTATGGTTCATAAACTTCATTGGGGACTAACAAACTATAATCTCAGTCATTGAAGCAATTGCAATTTATCGTAACATCAGAAAGAGTCAATAACAGAGCTTTTCAGCAAGCTCACATACTCAACTATCTCGTAGTCTCCTATAACTGTTAACACTCACTCAATACTTGTGGTTATAGAGTTTCAGCCGGACACCGAGAAAGATAGGGGCTTATTGTGTTGCCTCCCAACGTATTCACCTTTAGGTGATGTCAACAATAATAGCCTATGCCAACTTACATCCAATTGGATATATGTATCATGATCTTTCAAACACGAGGAGCTTGCCAAAGGATAAAATGAAAAAGTGGAAAGGTGAGGATCACCTTGACTCGAGCATAAAGTAAAAACATAAAGTAAAAGATAGGCCCTTCGCAGAGGGAAGCAGAGGTTGTCATGCGCGTTTAGGGTTGATGCACAAAATCTTAATGCAAAAGAACGCCACTTTATATTGCCCCTTGTATGTGGACCTTTATTATGCAATCCATCACTTTTATTACTTCCACAACAAGTTCGTACAAAGCTTATTTTCTCTGCACTAATAAGTCATACATATTTAGAGAGCAATTTTTATTGCTTGCACCGATGACAACTTACTTGAAGGATCTTACTCAATCCATAGGTAGGTATGGTGGACTCTTATGGCAAAAACTGGGTTTGAGGATATTTGGAAGCACAAGTAGTATCTCTACTTGGTGCAAGGAATTTTGGCTAGCAAGAGGGGGGAAGGCAAGCTCAACATGTTTGGAAGGTCAATAGCAATATACTTTAACTGAAATGTCGGAAAACATAAACCATTACGTTGTCTTCCTTGTCCAACATCAACTCTTTTAGCATGTCATACTTAATGAGTGCTTCACAATCATAAAAGATGTCCAAGATAATATATCTATATGTGAACCCCTCTTTCCTTATCACTTCCTATTAATTGCAACAATGACCAAGGCTACGTTCATCAACTCTCAACAATTTTTATGCCTCATACTTTCTATGTGTGAAGTTATCACTATCCATAAGATCAATATGAACTCTTTTGTTCTTTCTACTTTCTCAAGATTATAGCAACATAGCAAAGCCCTTGACTCAACACTAATCTTTATTATAGATAGCACACGGACTCACTTACATAAAGAGATCACAAAGAAAAACTCAAAACTACTTGATATCAAAACTTCAATCTACTAGATCAAGATACTACTAAAAGGATCGAACTAAATAAAGCAGTAAAGATAGGAGTGTGATGGTGATACAATACTGGGGCACCTCCCCCAAGCTTGGCGGTTGCCAAGGGGAGTGCCCATGCTCATGTATTTATTTCTCCTTCTTCACGGTTGGTGTTATGATCTTCTTGGTGATGATACCCTTCAGGATCCGGTTCTCCTCCTCGAGCTTATTGATTTGTCATTTGAGGTCCAAAATTTCTTTACGGAGCTTGCCCGTAACGGCCAAGGCTCCTTTTACCCAAGGATGTTGCATAACTGCTGGAGAACACATGAAACTCTTTTTCATATTTTCATAAGAAAGAAATCTAGAATTGGAAAGGATGACTGAGGCAGGGACAGCCAGGCTAGGTAGTTCCCCCACAGTGAAATCTGCTTGGAGACGAGAGGTAACTTCTTGATCTTCTTCCATGGCATCTATCCTTTTCAAATCAGCCTCCATCTCATCCTCCTTTGATGGTCCAAAGTGATAGACATCGTCGTTTGCTCCTGGACCTGGCATTGGGTGAGACACCCGGCTCTCTCCAACTGATTCCTGAGAAGACATCTTGCTTTATTCTGCAACAGGAATAGCTCGAAATGAAAATAGAGGATATTTGCGTGATACGGTGGTCAAAACCTTCGGGAGTATATATGATGAATTTTTACCGACCAAAATACGTAACATACAAGAAAATGGAGTCCGGGAGGCGCACGAGGTGCCCACGAGACAGGGGGGCGCGCCCTACAGGGGGGCATCCTCCTCTCTCGTGGGAGCCTCGTGTCCCTTTCGAACTACTTCTTTCTTCCTAAAATTCTTAAATAATCCAAAGCTAATAAAAATTGCCATTAGAGTTGTTTTGGAGTCGGTGTACTTACCGTACCACGTACCTATGCCTTTTCGGAGTCTGAAGCGTTCTCGAAAGTGTCTCTTATGTATTCCTCTGGGGTTATGGTTTCAATAACATTAGTTTCAACATTGATAGGATTACCTAAAATATAATGCTTGATTCTTTGACCGTTAACCACCCTCAGATTTGTGCCTTCGAAGATGTTAATTTTTTATAGCACCGGAACGATAGACCTCCTCGATAACGTAGGGACCTTCCCATTTTGAGAGAAGTTTTCCTGCAAAAAATCTTAAACGAGAGTTGAATAATAACACATAATCTTCTACGTTAAACTCATGCTTTTGTATCCTCTTATCATGCCAGCGTTTGACTTTTTCTTTGAAGAGCTTGGCATTCTCATATGCTTGGGCTCTCCATTCATCAAGTGAGCTAATATCAAACAACCTCTTCTCACCGGCAAGTTTGAAGTCATAATTGAGCTCTTTAATAGCCCAATATGCTTTATGTTCAAGTTCAAGAGGTAAATGACATGCTTTTCCATAAACCATCTTATATGGAGACATACCCATAGGATTTTTGTATGCAGTCCTATAGGCCCACAATGCATCATCAAGTTTTCTGGACCAATTCTTTCTAGATCTATTCACAATCTTTTGCAAAATTAATTTGAGCTCTCTATTGCTCAACTCTACTTGACCACTAGACTGCGGATGATAAGGAGATGTGATTCTATGATTGACATCATACTTAGCAAGCATCTTACGGAAAGCACCATGAATAAAGTGTGAACCACCATCAGTCATAAGATATATGGGGACTCCAAACCTCGGAAAAATTAACTTCTTTAAGCATTTTAATAGAAGTGTTATGATCAGCACTACTAGTTGGAATAGCTTCTACCCATTTAGTAATGTAATCAACAGCAACTAAAATATGTGTATAACCATTGGAGGCAGGAAAAGGTCCCATATAATCAAAGCCCCAAACATCAAATGGTTCAATAACAAGAGAATAATTCATAGGCATTTCTTGATGTCTACTAATGTCACCTATTCTTTGACATTCATCACAAGATAAGACAAACTTACGAGCATCTTTGAAGAGAGTAGGCCAATAAAAACCAGATTGTAGTACCTTGTGTGCAGTTCTATCTCCAGCGTGGTGTCCTCCATAAGATTCAGAGTGACACTTGCGTAGGATTTGTTCCTGTTCATGCTCAGGCACACAACGTCTAATAATACCATCTACTCCTTCTTTATAAAGGTGTGGATCATCCCAAAAGTAATTTCTTAAATCATAAAAGAATTTTTTCTTTTGCTGGTAAGTGAAACTAGGAGGTATATATTTAGCAACAATGTAATTAGCATAATCAGCATACCAAGGAGCAGTACGAGAAGCATTGACAACCGCTAATTGTTCATCAGGAAAACTGTCATTAATAGGCAGTGAGTCATCAAGAACATTCTCTAACCTAGACAAGTTGTCTGCAACGGGGTTCTCAACTCCCTTTCTATCAATAATATGCAAGTCAAATTCTTGGAGCAAAAGAACCCATCTAATGACTCTAGGCTTAGCATCTTTCTTTTCCATGAGATATTTAATAGCAGCATGATCAGTGTGAATAGTAACTTTGGAATCAACAATATAAGGTCTAAACTTATCACATGCAAATACAACTGCTAAGAACTCTTTTTCAGTAGTAGCATAATTTCTCTGGGCAGAATCAAGAGTCTTGCTAGCATACTGGATAACATTCAATTTCTTATCGACTCTTTGCCCTAAAACAGCACCTACAGCATAATCACTAGCATCGCACATAATTTCAAAAGGTAAGTCCAATCAGGTGGCTGAACGATAGGTGCAGTGATCAAAGCTTTCTTAAGTGTTTCAAATGCTTCTACACAATCATCATCAAAGACAAAAGGAATATCTTTTTGCAATAAATTAGTTAGAGGCCTAGAGATTTTAGAAAAGTCCTTAATGAAGCTCCTATAAAAACCGGCATGACCAAGGAAACTTCTTATACCTTTTATGTCCTTGGGACATGGCATCTTTTCAATAGCATCAATTTTGGCTTTATCAACTTCAATACCTCTCTTCGAGATCTTGTGCCCCAAGACAATGCCTTCATTAACCATAAAGTGACACTTTTCCCAATTCAGGACGAGACTAGTGTCTTCGCATCTCTGCAAAACTCGATCAAGGTTGCTCAAACAATCATCAAAGGAGGATCCATAGACGGAGAAGTCATCCATGAATACCTCGCAAATCTTTTCACAAAAATCAGAAAATATAGCCATCATGCATCTTTGAAAGGTAGCAGGTGCATTACATAAACCAAAAGGCATACGTCTATAAGCAAAAGTACCAAAAGGGCAAGTAAAAGTTGTTTTAGATTGATCCTGCGCAGACACAGGTATTTGAGAGAAGCCGGAATAACCATCTAGAAAGCAAAAATGTGTGTGTTTGGATAGCATTTCTAGCATTTGATCAATAAAAGGTAAAGGCTAATTATCTTTCTTAGTAGCTTTATTTAACTTACGAAAATCAATTACCATCCTATAGCCTGTAATAATTCTTTGCGGGATCAATTCATCTTTATCATTAGGAAAAACGGTGATACCTCCCTTTTTAGGGACACAATGGACAGGGCTTACCCATTCACTATCAGCAACGGGGTAAATAATACCTGCCTCAAGGAGTTTTAGAATCTCCTTTCTTACCACTTCCTTCATTTTGGGGTTTAATCATCTTTGAGGATCTCTAACTGGTTTGGCATCTTTCTCCACTGAAATTTTGTGTTGACATAATGTGGGACTAATGCCCTTAAGATCATCCAGACTATATCCAATAGCAGCTCGGTGCTTCTTTAGAGTTTTCAATAATCATTTTTCTTCTTTCTCTGAAACGTTAGCACTAATAATAACAGGATATATTTCTTTTTCATCAAGATAAGCATACTTGAGATTATCAGGTAAGGGTTTGAGTTCGAACACGGGATCACCCTTGGGTGGAGGGGGATCCCCAAGAATTTCAACGGGAAGGTTATGTTTTAGCATAGGTTCTTGTTTAAGGAACACTTCGTCTATTTCTTCCCTTCCTTCATAAACATATCATTTTCATGGTCTAACAAATATTGTTCTAACGGATTAGCTGGGGGAACAGCAATGGAAGCAAGACCAATAATTTCATCCTTACTAGGTGGTTCCCTTTCAAGAGGTTGTCTACTAAACTTAGCGAAATTGAACTCATGAGACATACCATCTATGCCAATAGTGACAATATTCTTTTCACAATCAATCTTAGCACTAGCATTATTCAAGAAAGGTCTGCCAAAAATAATGGGACAAAAATTATCTTGTGGGGAAGCAAGAACAAGGAAATCAGCAGGGTATTTAATCTTTCCACACAAGACTTCAACATCTCTAACAATCCCAATAGGTTTAATGGTGTCCCTATTAGCAAGCTTAATAGTAACATCAATGTCTTCTAATTCATCAGGTGCAATATCGTGCATAATTTCTTTATGAAGATCATAAGGTATCGCATTAGCACTAGCACCCATATCACATAGGCCATGATAACAATGATCTCCTATTTTAACAGAAATAATAGGCGTGCCTACAACATGTCTACGGGTCTTAGTATCGGGTCTAGCAATATTAGAAGTTTCACCCACGAAAGAGATAACATGCCCATCTAAGTCTTCATCCAAGAGATCTTTAATCATAGCAATACCAGGTTCAACATTAATTTGCTCAGGAGGTGAATAAGTCCTAGTATTACTCTTATGAACAACAGTCGAAGCTTTAACATGATCTTTTATCCTAACAGGAAAAGGAGGTTTCTCGACATAAGCAGTAGGAATGATAGGATCACTATATGTAATAGTCTTTTCTTCGACTGTAATAGGTGCAACTACTTTCACTTCAACAGGGGGATTATATTTAAACCACTTCTCTTTAGGGAGATCAACGTGAGTAGCAAAAGTTTCACAAAAAGTAGCCACTATCTCAGAGTCAAGTCCATAGTTAGACCTAAATCCACGGAAAGCATCGGTATCCATAAAAGATTTAACACAATCGAACTTAGGTGTCATACCTGACTCCTTACCATCGTCGGAACCCCAATCTTCAGAGTTGCGTTTAATTCTTTCCAATAAGTCCCATTTGAAATCATTAGTCTTCAGCATATAGGAACCAGCACAGGAAGTATCGAGCAGGTTGCGATTATCAAGAGAAAGCCAAGCATAAAAATTCTGAATAATCATTTCCCGAGAGAGCTCATGATTGGGGCATGAATATAACATGGATTTAAGCCTCCCCCAAGCTTGAGCGATGCTTTCTCCTTCGCGAGGCCAGAAATTATATATGTAATTACGATCACGATGAACAAGATGCATAGGATAGAACTTCTGGTGAAATTCCAACTTCAATCGTTTATAATTCCAAAATCTCGTATCATCGCATAGCCTATACCATGTCATTGCATCTCCCTTCAAAGATAAAGGGAAGACCTTCCTTTTGACAACATCATCGGGGATACCTGCAAGCTTAAATAATCCACAAACTTCATCCATAAAGATAAGGTGTACATCGGGATGCAACGTTCCGTCTCCTGCAAAAGGATTAGCTAGCAGTTTTTCTATCATACCCGAAGGAATCTCAAAGTGAATATTTTCATCAAGTTCAGTAGGTTGAGGAGAATCTCTTTGCTCTTCTGGTTGGGGTGAGGATACCCCGAATAAGCCCTTCAAAGGGTTAGTTTCCATAGTGAGAAGTAACAGAAAATTTCAGCACACTAAATAAATGTTTCCTTACCAAGTTCCACTCACCAAAAGCGCTACACTCCCCGACAACGGCACCAGAAAAGAGTCTTGATGACCCACAAGTGTAGGGGATCTATCGAAGTCCTTTCGATAAGTAAGAGTGTCGAACCCAATGAGGAGCAGAAGAAAATGATAAGCGGTTTTCAGTAAGGTTTTCTCTACAAGCACTGAAATAGTAGGTGATAGATAGTTTTGTGATAGGATAAATAGTAACGAGTAACAGGTAAACAAAGTAAATAAGGTGCAGCAAGGTGGCCTAATCCTTTATGTAGCAAAGGATAAGCCTGGACAAATTCTAGTAATGAGGAAAGAGCTCCCGAGGACACATTGGGAATTATCGTCAAGCTAGTTTTCATCATGCTCATATGATTCGCGTTCGGTACTTTGATAATTTGATATGTGGGTGGACCGGCACTTGGGTACTGCCCTAACTTGGACAAGCATCCCACTTATGATTAACCCCCACTGCAAGCATCCGCAACTACAAAAAGGAGTATTAAGGTAAACCTAAACCACAGCATTAAACATATGGGCCCATATGAACCCCTAACGAAGCAACGCATAAACTAGGGTTTAAGCTTCTGTCACTCTAGCAACCCATCATCTACTTATTACTCCCCTATGCCTTCCTCTAGGCCCAAATAATGGTGAAGTGTCATGTAGTCGACGTTCACATAACACCACTAGAGGAAAGACAACATACATCTCATCAAAATATCGAACGAATACCAAATTCACATGACTACTAATAGCAAGACTTCACCCATGTCCTCGGGAACTAAAGTAACTACTCACAAGGCATAATCATATTCATAATCAGAGGTGTAATAATATGCATTAAGGATCTGAACATATGATCTTCCACCAAGTAAACCAATAAGTATCAACTACAAGGAGTAATCAACACTACTAGCAACCCACATGTACCAATTTGTGGTTTTGGATACAAGATTGGATACAAGAGATGAACTAGGGTTTGAGAGGAGATGGTTCTGGTGAAGATGTTGATGGAGATTGACCCCCTCCCGATGAGAGGATCACTGGTGATGACGTTGGTGATGATTTTCCCCTCCCGGAGGGAAGTGTCCCCGGCAGAACAGCTTAGATTGATTCCGCCAAGGTTCCGCCTCGTGGAGGCGGAGTTTCGTCTCGTAAGCTTGCCCACGATTTTTTCCAGGGTAAAAGTGATGATATAGGAGAAGATGGACGCCGGAGGCCCACCAGGGGGGCCAGGAGATAGGGGGCGCGTACTATAGGGGGGCGCCCCCTGTCTCCTGGATAGGGTGTGGGCCCCCTGGCCTATTTCTTTCTCTCATAAATTCTTAATAAATCCAAAAGGTTGTTTCATGGAGTTTCAGGACTTTTGGAGTTGTGCAGAATATGTTTCCAACGTTTGCTCCTTTTCCAGCCAGAATTCCAACTGCCGACATTCCCCCTCTTCATGGTAAACCTTGTAAAATAAGAGAGAATAGCCATAAATATTGATATATAAAGTGTAATGACAGCCCGTAATGCAATAAATATTGATATAAAAGCATGATGCAAAATGGACGTATCAGTCATCCAGCATGAGAGGTTTGTTGTCATGCATGGCATAATGGAGACTCAAAGGATGTAATGCATCATGAGAAATAGCTAGAGCATTGTTATTCATGGAATGCATATGGTGCACACAATTATGGAAATCATGCAAAGTATGGAATGCATCAATATCTCCTAATATGTATGAGGAAACTATGGGGGTCTCCTCATCAGCATTAATGGAAACATCACATGGAAAATATTGACAACATCCAAAACAAAGCATATTTGGTTCGATGTGATCATGGCATGACATAGTAGATGAATTGCGCAAATCATGTAAAGGAAGCATGGCAATATCATCACATGAAAAACAAAAGCCAATGACCATCATATCGTCATCTATGACATAAGTGCAAATGGGATTTATTTTAATGGCGTATGCATAATTACTATGTTGAGATTGCAATGATGCAATATGGGAGATCTCACTCATAGCATAAGACAAGTTCAAAGGATTATCAAACATGATGTGACCAAAAGAATTTTCACATGATATCCTATGGAGAATAGCATCACAACTTGGCAACTCAACATGCTCATCATCATATTCATCATAAATTGGTAAGTCATGACATGAGGAAGTCGCACTAGCATGAAGCATGGGAATAGGTGGATCAACATCATGCAAGCAATCATTGGTGAGATAGTCCACTAGTGGGACCAGAGAAGTAACATCACCTATGTTACCTTTGGGGCATTGCTCATGTGTTGTAGGTGAGGTGTTGAAGATCCACTCGTTGTCATCTTCATCTTGATGGAACCATGTGGGGGTGCATCATCGTCCACCATGGCCATCGGTTTGTCCATTGGAAGGATGGACTCGTCGAGGATAGGCGTGTCGTCATGTAGGAGACCTAGCACCAAAGAAGAAAACACACTAGGAGTAGAGGTTAAGTCGTTAGAAATCATAGTGGCCTCACATGCCATGTCAACTACCGCACTCGCTACGTGTTGTGGCTCACTCACTCCCTCAAGGATGCTCTCACTCATATGGTTGGTGGAGTCACTCAAATGGCGCTCAACCTGACATAGGATGTGTGGCATGCTATCATGTGTGGGGATAGTGGTGGTCACACTCATCCTCTCATAGGAAATGCTCTCGATGTCATATATGGTGGAGTCACTCATCTCACTCATGGGGTGGTGGCTCTCCTCACATGACAAATGGGGCATCTCAACATATGTGGGTGTCGGAGAGATGTAGGTGCAAATGTCTCCATGCTCAACTCCTATCGCCGCCTTGGTTGAAGGGATAGTCCCATGCTCAACCTTCTTGTCACCGTCTTGGTGTGGGAGGCCCATATGATGTGGCACCTCATAGCTCGACTCCATGACCGAAAGGAATTTCCCATGATCGGCCATCTTCCTTGGGGGGCTTCCGAAGATGGAAGTGTCGCCCTCACTTGTAGGTGGTCGCCTTGTTGTTGAGGATGTCGATGTAGGCGAACTCATGGGAAGTAGGCGAAGATGTCGTACATCCAAAGGCGAAGATGCCTTGATCGCACTTGGCGAAGATGCCGAAGTGGTCGGTGTAGCCGTAGCTCCGTCTTGGTGGTGCTCGTCTCGCGGTCTTCTATTTTGCTCATGAAGCTTGGACTTGGCATGAAGTAGGGCTTGTTGGGATTTGTACGTTTGTGCTTGTGGAGCATCTTCATGATGATTGTGTCATTGTCGGGCTTGAGCTCGTTGGCGTTCATCATCGTCGTGCACATGATGCTTGGAGGTGACTTGCCCTTCATGACGATGTGGATCACGAACATGATGGTGGTCACCATGTAGATGTGGACGTGGACGAATTGTGCTTGCATCGTTTTCGCGCTCTGAAGACTTGTGGCTTGAATGTCGCTGCCTTGAAGATGACGAAGGGGAAGAAGACTTGATCAAGGCCCGAATCTCCTCCATCCTTGTATCTTGCTCCTCTTTTTGCGTGGAAAGCTTCTTGTCAATGTAGTCCCTTTTCCTTGCTTCCGAGTTTCGAATGTCGATGGAGAGATTGTCGATGCACTCTCGCAATCTTGATTGTGCGGCTTGCATTTGTTGTTGTAGATCTAAGATCGACGCTTTGGTGATGTAGTTGTTCACGCCGTCATTGTTGTCGAAGACCGGAGATGAATGCCTTGCCTATCCATCACAATACTCGAGCAAATATGAGTGGAAGAAAGGAGAGAACTATACCAAATGTACCTTGACCGATGTTGAAAATGGATCAATGGTCACTCAATGATGTAACAAGGAAATAGCACAATTGGTACCAATTCTCGTTGATTTCTCACACCTACACAAGTAAGGCTTATGGTGTAGCTCGGTGAGGATAGTGGCACAAAAATTTGATGCAAAATGTTAGCAAGAGTCAATAATGTTGAACGAGATTCACAAATTCGCAAGCGAAACAAGTAGACCAATAGCAATGAATGGCACAAGGAAACACACACATGGATAGATAAATAGGGTCGTGCAACCAAGGAATGAGCACAAAATGTGGAATCCATGGAAAACGCTCGTGTTGCACAACTCAAGAGAGACGCTAGCACGATTGCTCAATAGGCGGATACGACACTTGTGTACAACCTATAAGATGCAAAACGGATAAACTTTCTATCCCGAGTATGCTATGTATGTATGGTTCCTGGTGTTTCTCTCAAGATGATCCAAGATGATCGGATATTAAAATCTTATATGCAATGTGGTATGATGCTATGGCACTTGCTTACAATCTCTTTGCTCTCTCTTTTTGCTTAATAGCTTATTCTTTTCTTCTTTTTTTTGTATGGCCACTTTTGCACAATGCACAAACCAAGATAGCAATAGTGTATATGCGGGAACAAACTTGTGACACAAGATATGATATGATAGCAAGATGATACCAATATGATATGGTATGTACGCAATGGAAGGTGTAGATCACTAATGTGCACAAGTAACGTTGCCGACAATACTCAAATGGCTAGTCTCGATAGGCAAGTGACGCAAAATAGACTAGGGGTTATCAATTCAATGGCAAGGGAATATACAATGGAGGGACACCACGATACCAAGATGATATGGAGGTTACCGTCTGTGGTGATGGTGAGTGGCGACGTTCTTGATCTAGAAACCAAGATGATGGAGACTTGTCCCTAAGTAGCCGAAACACCTTAGGAAACGAAAAAAACGCGAACTCAAAATCTCAAACGTCAAATGCCAAAATGGTGGTAGTGGAATGCGGTGGTGGTTGCGGAAGTATTGGTGGAAACCCGGTCAAAATGGGTTAAGGTGGGAGGGTATGATGGGCTATACACGGTGTCGAGTTGGAAGCACCATCCCTAAGTAGCCGAAACACCTTAGGAGACACAACTCACAACACAAACAAAATTGGGTTAAGTTGCGATGGCGGAAGTGTATGGTGGGCAAGCCTATGCGGAAGTTATGGTGGTGGTTGATGAAGAAGCAACCGTCCCTAAGTAGCCGAAACACCTTAGGAGACTCGAGTCGCCCCTCAAACAACCTCAAATGCTATAGGGATCAAAATGGGTTAGGTTGCGGAAAATTCGGTGGTGGCAATGCGGATGTTATAGTGGAAGGCCAAGGCAAAGATGCCAAAGTTCCAAAATTTTGATGGAGTCTAATGGTGTTGGTAGTATCTTTGTGGGATGGGGATGTCAATATCTTCAAAACGAGCTAAAGAATGTCAAAATCAGAGTTCGGATGAATTACTTATGGGCAAAACAAAAACCAGCCGAAGTGGGAATCTACAGGTAGCGGACGTCCGGAAATGGACGGATGCCCGGTCGCCGGACGTCCGGTGGGCTCGGAAATCCATAAAAACTGTTCTGGAATGGGATGTCGGACATCCGTTAAGTAGCGGATGTCTGGTGGTTCCTGGGGCTCCGGACGTCCGGTAAAGTGGCGGTCGTCCGGTGGGTCGGGGTCAACGCGGGATTTGAGCTCCAGGACGCGATTTTGGGCGGAATTTGGGGATTTTGGGGTCAAAATTGATGAGATTTCATGGATGAAAGATGGGGAAACTTGGGGAGATGCTAGATTCACTCGAAACCAAGCAAATCCATGGATCAAAATCAACAAAACATCATCAAACCAACAAATCACAAAAAATGGGGCTATTTTTGGTGGGGATTTTCGAAATTGGGGAAGAACACAACAAAATTAGGCTAGAAAAAGAGGGGTAGGGGCTCCAAAAACGTGATCAACATGGCTCTGATACCAATATGATGTAGGGTGGAACCCTAGTTGCCAATCTTTCACGATTTGGAGAGGATCCTACCAAGAACACAAAGAACATGAGGAGGGGAACAAGGGCAAAACACGAGAGAACACTCAACCAACAAGAATAAAGTCACACATGTGCTAGATCATCAAGGACACAAGGTGATACAAGATCCAAATCCAACAAGGGACGATACATAGGGTAACTGGTTCTTCTCCGTGAGGAGGTCTTGAAGATGGTCTTCTCCGGAAGGAGGTCTTGAATCCAAGTGGATCTTCTCCGAAGAGGTGTCGGTCCCTCGAGGTGGAGTATATCCAGATGGATGAGCAAAGCTCTATCTCAAATGAGCTAAACCAATGCTAACCTTATCTAGGAGGAGGTGGAGGAGTATATATAGTCTAGCTCCACAAAGGGGTAAGTGGGAAAGGGATACATGGGCCTCGGGCCCGATCTCTGTGCGCAGACAGGTACCGGACGTCCGCTGGGGACCGGTCGTCCGGTGGCTCATGGGCGTCTGGATGTCCGGTAGTCGTCGTACTTCCGCTGTTTCCGGTTCTGTGAAGGTGGTGCCGGACGTTCGGTCACTTCGGACTTCCGCTAATTTCCCTTCGGTGGTGATGGTGCCGGTCTTCCAGTGGAGGCCGGTCGTCCGCTCGCTGGGAGGTGTGGCCGGTCGTCCGGTCCTGGCCGGACATCCGCTCGCTGGAGCATTCGCTGGCCTGGCTCCTTCTGGCTGGCATGGCCTTCAGGGACCAGACGTCTGGTCTGGAGCGGTCGTCCGGTGGCTGTAGCTCTACTTGCAGCTCTTCCTCTTGTTCCTTGCGCTTGGTGTACTCGCCATCTTGTCCAATGCTCCTAGTTGATCCATGGCCTTCCGTCTGGTTCCTGGACATACATAGCACACATGTTTGAGGTAGTAGCCATGTCTCACATGTGGAAAGTGACGATTCAGAGAGGAGCGAGTTCACCTTGTGCCCCATGGCGTATAGTCGAGGTCTCATCTTATGTATCCTTGGGTCATGGGGAGTGGTCTAAGTGGACATGGGGGTGATCGTAGGATGCTTTGCATCAGAATAGCTTTGAGGTGGTTTCGTACCCTACAAACAATTTCTATCTTTTGTTCTCCGCCAATAGGAACCCGGGAGTGATTCTTTATTGCACTTTGAGGGATAATCATATGATCCAACTACGTTAGCATTGTTGAGAGATTGCACTAGTGAAAGTATGCACCCTAGGCCTCATTTTCCATCATTGCAATACTGTTTGTGCTCCATTTTACTATTTACTACCTTGCTGATTTTTATGGTTCGCACTACAAAAACTCATATCTACTATCCATACTACACTTTTATCACCATCTCTTCGCCTAACTAGTGCACCTATACAACTGGCCATTGTATTGGGTGTGTTGGGGACACAAGAGATTTCTTGTATTTGATTGCAGGGTTGCCTGAGAGAGACTATCTTCATCCTACACCTCCCACGGATTGATAAACCTTAGGTCATCCACTTGAGAGAAAATGATATTGTCTTACAAAACTCTATGCTTGGAGGCCCAACACGATTCTTCAAGAATAAAGTTGCATAGTAGACATCACTACTGGAGCGGCAGGCAGAGGGGACGAAGATCCACGGGCTCGCTGGTGAAGCTTGGAGGGGAGAGTTTACCCTGGCCACCAGGGGAAGGAAACCTAATACAATGTATATGGCCAATGTCTGTGGGTGACGAGTCCATCTTTTACAAGTTTATGGACTAAACTATCACGACCGTGCATGTTTATAGACCCCCTTGCTTTTACTACCTCTCTTTTTCGACAAAGGGAATATATTAATATCACGGAGATACCAATTACACCCTGCCTCTGCAACAACGCAATATCGTAAAGAGATTACGGATGCACACAGACAAAAACAATAAGAAAAAAAAAGATCCCGCAACAATGATCAATTCCTCTAGCTGCAGCACGAACCACCACCTAGAAAACACCTGAAGTCCTAATTCTCCAAAAGCGACGCCTCCAAGAAGGAAACATTGTAGAAGCACCACCATCGCCCGATCCTAGATATTAGGTTTTCACCCTGGAGAAGATCCGCGCTCCCAAAATAATGCCTTCAACAAGGTCACTGCCAGGCACAACCAATTAAGGCCAGACCTTGGGCTTTCACCCTAAAAGTAAAGACTCTGTACTCCGCTTGTGTTGCCGCCCCCACTTGCTGATGCCGCTGCCACGAGTCATGAATCACCAAGCAAAGTCCTCATCGCCGCGAAGACTCGATCCGCTATTACAAGATCTCAGACCTCAGCCACCATGACGTTCTCTGTCATTGTTTTCACCATGGAAATCGAAATATCGACGTGTCCCATACTGTCAACAGACAACGAAGCTTCGAGTCACACCCTCCTGAAGCCACTCAGCCTGAAATAGGGGCGCACACGATTGAATCCCCTCCGATCCAGAAATCTATAGGCGTCAAGCACCCAATGAAGATCTCCAGCGGAGCATTCCGAAACTCGTCAATGGCCAGATCCATGAGGGTCGGCAACCGGCAGAACACCATCTTAGAGCAAAAAGAACCAAAGGAGTGCGCCACCCGCCGGCTCCCAACAACAGGCCGGAGATCTCAGCGGGCACCACCGCCACCACCCGCACCACGTGGAGATGAGTAGCTGAGCCGCATCGAGCCCCCCGAACCAGACGTCTTGCCGCCCTCGCATCCACAGCGGCAATCGTGGTCGCCGTAAAAATCCGGGGCCGCCGCCCCGGTGCCCTTCTCCGCCGTAAGAACCATGTCGTCCAGGGCCGCCATGGAGCTCCAGCCGAAGATCCCGCAACGCAGAGGGATGGGGCCCCCGCCGCCATCAGTCGAGCGAGGAGGATGAGGACCCGCCACCGCCGTTAGCCTCGCGGCCTTAGACCGGAGGCGTCCTTCGGCGGCGGCGAGGGGAGGAAGGTCGGAGGAGGAAGGGGTGGCGACACGCTCGTGGGATCCGCCCGAGTCGCCCCTCCCGGGAGCGACGCGGGGTCGATCCCCTTTTTCCGCTCGCCCGTTTCATACAGACACAACTATGGTCTCTATCAGTCATGATTTTTGTTGAGACAAAACTTGTGTAGGGATTTTTTTTAGGGGTTTGTGTAGGCAGGTTAACTGTTGGAGTAGCTAGGTAGTGATTCGACAGATCGGTCGATATATATAGCCGATCCATCCATCCATCTATCGGTGATCGGTCTATCTCTGTCACCATGTCCGTCCATCTGTGCTAGACTAGTAGCAGCTTGTCTTGATTCTTGACCGATCGATCCATCCATGGATCGACCTAAAGTTGGAACGATCGACCGTCATGCACAGTAGCACCTACGATGAGATCGACCATTCATTCTATCTATCATTTCACTCGCCAATCGTACTTCACATACAGTGCTAGGTGTACTAGTAGCGTAGTTAAAATATGAAACGCTGCTGAAGACGATGGATCGATCCATCCACACATGAATGGTACTTGCAGCAACTCATCACATCACCACTACGCTTCCTGCGAGCTCGCTTCCTTCACTCCCAGCAAGTACTGTCATCTGCAGTGGGGGTTGTAGTGCCAGCCTGCCCGGTTACAAACTTATAGCTACTCTATATCATGTCACAAAGTTTTAATTATAAATTTAACTCCGGAAACGACTCTCGTCCCGCTTTATAGATAAAACACAAACCAAAATAAGTAACCGAATGATAGAAGATAGTGAGAAAGTCCTATTATACAACAGATCCCGGAATGACTAGACAACCTAACTGCAGTGAGTATGTTGCTGAAGAATAACACCGGTAGGCCTACATACAATGTTATGTCACACCCTAGGACACCTAAGTTACACGACAACGCCTCCAGGAGGGAAAACGGGGCTACGCATCGCCGCTGCCGAGACCTGGCCTATGCATTGGGCCCATTCGTACTATATATCTTGGGTTTGTTGTTACTTTTGATTCTTCAGGTGTGAGTATGATTTAAAATGACTGAATTCTGGTTTTTATGCCCTACTTTGATATTTTTAATGCAAATTACACAATTTTACAATTTTTTTCATCCGGATTAAAACCATTTAGTGAATGTTCTGCCAGTTTTTACCCATCTAGTGTAAGATTTCCTAGCATTTACCCTAATTCGCAATATATTACGCGGGTCCGAGCCGTCGGGTATACGTGGAGGGCCATGTCGCAATTTTCCCTTTTGAGGCGTTAAGCCACACTTAGCCGAACTCCCAAAATCTTCAACTCCTCAAATATTTGAGGATAAGTGTTCCAACACTCCCAAAATTGAGCAGCCAAAAGCAACTCCTGAAATATATGTTGCTCAGCTGCTTGCATGTCGGTGCCACCCCCTCTGCGATCCTGGCCTCTTGCGACCAACCCTCGGCCTCGTCGAACTCCGGCCATGAAATTCTGGCGATCCTTTTTTCTTTATTTTTTTGTCTTTGTCGTGTCTCCGGCCACTACGGTGCTCCGACTCATCGTCCATAGCACGGGTTGCTCCTCTCATCGTCTCCGACCATGAGTAAAGTTGCATCACGCGCAGAGGAACACCTACTGAGAGGAAAAATTCACCTACATGAAGAAAACTTGGAAAAGTGGGCGCATACCAGATTCAATTAGTCCTTGCATTGTTGAACACTACTTTTGGACCATAGCAGTCATGTTGTTTCCCTCAAAAAAGATTAATCCTTGCATTCTGGACCATGCCATGATGCCACTTGGAGAAGGATGGCGGAAGAACCCATTCAGTTGAAGAAGCGTCCAAGCCAGGGCCCGTGGAGGACGAATTTCAGCTACTTTGTCAACTACTTCATTGCAAGCTTATGCCGCGCATGGTGAGACTGTGTCACATTATTTTTTGTGGAGCATCGTCGATATCTACCCTAGATACTGGCTAGCGCATGAAAATCATCTAGTGCCGAAAAGACGTCGTTGGCCATGTGAAAGGAAGAAGAAAGAAGAATGAAGAATGAAGTAGAGGGGGAGAGGCTTTCATGTGAGTCTAGTTCATTTGAGAAATTAAGTTTGAGGGTTCCATTAGGTTCACATATTTTTTTAACTCCTCAAATTTAAAAGGTTAAGATTTGAAGAGATGTTTGAAGAGTTAAATTTGAGGGTTCGGCCCTACAAACCCAGCCGGCCATATCATCGGCCCCATCAATTTACACTCAACAGTTACAACCATTCATGTTAGTGTACTGTCAGTGCGCTGTACGTACATGTGGTGCCTACCTTAGTTGTGTACTACCTCCGTCCGGGTTTAAAAGGCCCCTAGACAAAATCTCTGGGACCAAGGCAACATCAGTTATGAAAAAGATTTAATTATACGTGCCTCGTTTACGCGCATGCACAGCAGCCCAACCTCCATCCGCTCGCATGCAGCTATAACTGGCCATACCTCGGGCCGGGCCGGGCCTAGCCAAGCCCGACCAAAGAAAACCAGGCCCAAGCCCGGCCCGGCCCGACCATCGGGCCTATTTTCAGGGCCCGAGCCCGACCCGAACACGTAAAAGCCCACCGGGCTCCGGGCTGGCCCGGCTCGACCTTCAGAAAAATGCAAAAATGACGGGCCAGGCCCGGGCCAGCCCGGCCTTCGGGCTCAAAATCTAGGCCCGAGCCCGGCCCAAAGGCAGCGTCGGGCCAGGCCGGGGCGGGCTTTTTCGGGCCGGGCTGGCCGGGCTGGGCTTCCCATGGCCAAGTATACATGCAGCCTCGTCCGTTGCGCCTTGCATGCAGTCGCACCTCGCTGGTAATTTACTCCACCCAATCGAAACGGCAGCCAAAGCTAACTAAAAAATTACAGCGGGCCTTAAAATTATGGACGCGCATTTCAGCCCCACGGACCTTTTAAACCCGAACGGAGGTAGTAGTATATTAACACTTATGCAAGGGGAGGCAAGCGTACACTCTCCACTTGCATTGCCCATTGCCCATGCATGTAACAGTTACAAACGTATATTTAGTTCCACGATTGATTGTTTAGGGTGATTAAATAAACAAGAATATTTAGAACTACAAGTTGACAACCTACATTAGCTTATTACAGCACAGCAGCAACACCACCACATAAACTAGCTAGCTAGGGAGAGGTCATCTCATCTTATGAAACAAAAACCCAAAAAAAAAAAAAAACTAGCCAACCTGCATCTGCCATGGCTTTAATTCATATATATGGGGCGGTCGGGGGAAAATGCATGCGAAGAAATTAACATCAATGTCTACATGTGTCTTGCATGCATGCGTGGCTGATGCGATTACTAATAAAGGAACCTAGTCCCTTCCTGGGTCGCTGCAGCACCGGCACCGTCGCCGTAGAAGAAGAAGCCGCTCGGCGAAATCATCGCATGATGCTCATAGGTCATGGTGTCACTCCCAGATGCTGCTGCTGCTGGTGACAGCAGGTTGTTGGCGTCCTCCTCCTGCTGCTGAAACTCCAAGCCACCAAACATGAAGCTCTCCTGCAGGCCAAGAGCAGCAGCAGCGCTGGCGTTGTTGGAGATGTCGACCGAGGAGCATGACGACATGTACTGCTGCTGCTGCTGCTGGTGGTGGTGGTCGCCTCCTCCGACACCAAACATGAGGAGCTGGCCCAGAGATGCAGCAGAAGTAGAGCTAGTGTGGTGGTGCTCAAGGGTGAATGGTGGTGCCGGTGGCCTGGAGCCGTACTGCTGGCCATGGGCGGAGGCGGCGATGAGCAGGTGCAGCTGCTTCTTCTTGAGCTTGGTGTTCCAGTAGTTCTTGACGTCGTTGTCGGTCCTGCCGGGGAGCTGCGCGGCGATGATGGACCACCTGCTGCCGATGGCGGCGAAGAGGGCGCAGATAACCCTGTCCTCCTCGTCGGAGAAGTCGCCATGCTTGATGTTCGGCCGCAGGTAGTTGAGCCAACGCAGGCGGCAGCTCTTCCCGCACCTCTTCAGACCTGAATGGTCTCCACGACATCAGTGGACGTGCATGCGATGCATGTACAGAAATGCGGATGGATATAGCTAGCCTAGGTGTAATAGACATACCGGCTTTGGTGGGGAGCGCGATCCAGTTGCCGCCGGTGCCATGGGTGTGAATGTAGTCCTTGAGCTTCCTGTCCTCCTCGGGCGACCATGGCCCCTTCTTCACGCTGCCCTTGTCACAGCACGGAGCTCGACCCATTTTCTGCCTCTTCTTTCCCAGCTTCTTTCTTCCTCGAGCAACTCGCCAACTCCTGCCTAGCTAGCTAGCTTCGGATGGGAGGAAATGGAGAGAGACAAGTTTAAAGGCAGCTCGCTAGCTCAGCCAAGTTGGAGATATATAATGCGGCCGGCAAGCAAGTCAATGGCAGCTGCTAGTACGAAGGAGGATGGCTCTAAATTTGTCTAGTAATTTCTTTCACCAAGCTAGCAAGATGTACTCTCTCCCTCTCCCTCTCTCTCTCTCTCATGGCAATGGCAATGGCAGTGACAGTGTGGCATCCATCTCTCCCTTGTAGTGTCTGTCATCCATCGTTTCATGTCTGTCATCAATCAATCTCACACACGGACACGGCTCAAACAACTAGGAACGGGTAGGCCACAGCACACCTAAGCATGCATCATCTCCTCAGCCTAGCTTGTACTTTTGGAGACCCTTCCTTTTTGGTGCATCATGTCCCTCACCTACACACATGCGCACACCCTCTCTTATTACTAAGTGTAAATCTCTTTTTCGAGCTCATAAGTCATGGCAGTAACTAGGCTAGCTACTACTAAAAAGGGCCAAGCCAGTTAAGGACAATTAAGCTAGGTAGCTAGAGTACAAATTTAAGGTCGATGGATGTATAGATGATGAACCTGAGTATGTAAGACAAATCCATGCTTTTTGCTGCATATATAAAGTAAGCAAACTATCTACTCCATCTATAGTATACGAGAAGTGAGATCTTGACAGAGTAGGCACCAAGATTTAGTTTAATTAGCTATTATTGACATAACACGACTTATAAGGGCGGGGATGTCCCCTCCTAACAGGCAGTCTTTTGGGAGGAGAGGGATCAAGGCCTCTCATAAGTTGGTGTTGCTCCCCAGTTGGGTCTAATGACCTAGGTGGGTCGGAAACGCTGGTGTTAGTGGACCCGGAAATGTGTAACAATTGGTATCAGAGCCCGGGTGCCCGGAATAAAGTCCAGTGGACTCAGGGGTGGTCGATCATCGTTGATGGGCTGAAAACGCTGGTGTTAGCGGACCCATGGGTGACCGATGTGTGAGGCAAAGATTGTTGGGTTTAGTCCCACATCGATTGTGAAGGAAGACATAAAAACGACTTATAAAGGCGGGGATGTCTCCTCCTAACAGGTTAGTCTTTTAGGGGAGACAGCCCAAGATCTCTCATAAGTTGAAGTTACTCTTCGATTGGGCCTGGTGACCCAGATGAATCAGAAACGGTAGTGTTAGTGGACCCAGGACTGCGTAACAATTGACGAAAGACACCGACCCCTCGTCGAGATCATTCATGATTACTCTCTCTCACACACACAGAGAGATTTAGACCATGTCAAAGCCAATCAGTTCGGTAAGATCGAACGGTATCATGGAATCTTAACAACATGGGTCTTTTCTAATTCGTTGGTTCCCATGTCGCCACCCAAACAAATTCTACTAGAAACCATCCATTGTTAATTTTGTTCCATAGCTACCTATGCTAGTAGTATAATTGCTATTATAGAGTGGGAGGCGTTTCGGCTCCCAGGCAGTGAACAAAAAGAAAGTTCAAAATACAATATAAATTTAAAAAATCCAATTTTTTTTGTGGAGAAAGATGCTTGAGTTTGTGATGTACGTGCCAAATTTCATAACATTTTGATGTCTGAGTAGCTCTCAGTAAAAAAGACAAATTTCGGGTCTATGAAAAAGTTTACTGTTTGGACCCAATTTTTTTTTTGCTGATAGCTACTTAGATGTCCAAATGCTTTGAAATTTGGCATGCACCTCACGCGTTCAAATATCTTCCATACAAAAAATTATATTTTTTTTATTTTTTCTTTTTTTTTGAATTCACCGTTCACCAGGTGCAGATGAATCCGGGCTCAGAATTGCATATTCGCAATATATACGCATATATACGGGTGTTGCAGAGTAGGAATCATTCACGCGAATACAGCAACACCCATCGTACTGTTGGCATCGATTTGACAACGGTTTTGCTATTTTTCGATCAATATAGCTCAGTTTATGCTAGAGCCGTTGAATTATGCTCGGAAATTCGTGCTGTTTTTGTTTTTCGGTTCTTGGTTGTTGTTTTCTCATCTCACGTGAGGAGAAATAATCTCAATCGACTAAGCTCTAGGAACTCGCATTGAACAAACGAATATATATATATACCCTGAAGAGAAAAACTTAACAAACCTTGATACGCATACACAAACTGACACACATATATGTAGGTAGAATTTGTGGGGGTTGCAATTAATGCATGTGTACGTAACAGCAGTGTAAATGTGTAACATGCATGTAGGTTGATGAAATAATTAATTACATAGTGTTCTGATCGACAGGGGCATAACCAAAAAGGTAAAGCACTCTTGGTACGTGGAGAACAAGTGTACGGCGGGAGAGTTAAGGGACAAAGACTTGTGTAGGCACGTACGTGTTATGTACTTTGCAGTAACATTTACGTACTTGAGTACCATATGTACGTACGTAGCGTATGCCTTAATGATGATTAGCATAATACGTATATTGCTACTGGCCTACTACTACTACAGGCATGCATGCATGCATGAATATGACGCAATGTATATGTATGCGTGCATGCGCACCAAAGTCTTTTTTCGCTGCATCTCTAAGTTTCACGTCATGTCTCAGATCGATCGATGAGATCACCAGTTAGCAAGGTTGCCATGAGTATGTATGTGTCTAACCATCACATCTTATATACAGTAGCTAGTACTTACTGTAGTTGCATCTCTCTCTCGTTTCGTCTCATCTTGTCTGCTCTGGCTATTGTCTCATTTGCACCGTACGTACGTGCGTGCGTGCCACAGGTCAGGCTGTCACGTACGTGCCTGCGCCAAATTGGAGTATAAATAATGTACTACTAGTACGGTGCAAACTGCATGCAAAAAAGGCAACGTTACGGTCGATACACCCTTTGCAGACTTGCAGCTACAAAAAAATAATTCTTTGGAGGGGTGTTGCAGCTACAGTTACTGGTACCAGTAGATTCCGAATAAGCTACTCCGTCCAGAAATACTTGTCATCAAAATGGATAAAAGATGATGTATCTAGATGTATTTTAGTTCTAGATACATCTCTTTTTGTCGACCAAAGGACCAGGGGGGCCTTGGTATCGAGAATCTTGAAGTCAAGAACAGATGTCTTCTCAGTAAGTGGTTGTACAAATTATCAGTTGAGACTGAGGCCACGTGGGCGCAGATTCTTCGTAGTAAGTATCTTCAGTCCAAGACTTTGTCCCAGGTGACAGTGAGACCGACTGACTCGCCTTTTTGGAAGGGGCTTATGAGAGTTAAATCAACTTTCTTTAATAGGACAAAGTTTATAGTTGGTGATGGCAACAACACTCGCTTCTGGGAGGATACTTGGCTTGGTGAAATGCCACTGGCGCTTCAGTATCCTTCATTGTATAGGATTGTTCAACGACGTGATGCCTTTGTTGCCATGATTTTGCAGTCCATTCCCCTTAATATTCAGTTTAGGAGGGTGCTTGTTGGCAGCCGGTGGGAAGCTTGGCTCCATTTAGTGAGTAGACTGATGAAGGTTCAGCTATCTCATCAGTCCGATCAGTTGTGCTGGAAGCTCACTAGGTCTAGAGAGTTCACAGTTAAGTCGATGTATCTTGATGTCATCAACTCTAGTGTCATTCCTAGCTTCAAATTTGTTTGGGAAGTCAAAGTTCCTTTGAAAATTAAAGTGTTTATGTGGTTTGTACATAAACAACTCATTCTAACAAAGGATAACTTGGTTAGGCGCAACTGGACAGGTTCTACTAGGTGCAGTTTATGTGATCGGGATGAAACTATCAAGCACTTATTCTTTGATTGCCCGTTGGCCAAAGTGTTGTGGCACACGATGCATATTGTCTTTAACATTACTCCTTCGAATTCTGTCAGTACGTTATTTGGAACGTGGCTTGCTGGGATAGAGTCCGAAAGACACATTCGCGTAGAAGTATGTGCTTTGTTATGGGCAATTTGAAACTGCAGAAACGATTTGGCTTTTAACAGAACAACAACTATTCATTTTTTGCAGGTTATCTTCCGAGCTACTGCGCTGATCCGTATGTGGTCGTTACTCACTCCGACGGAGGCCAGGGAGCGTTTGGTTACTGGATCCATCCGATGGGAGATCGTAGCTCGGGATATCTTCAACCGGTTTGGATGGCGGTCATGTAATAGGATGGGCGATTAGTTTACCTATCTTTTCTATGCGAGCCAGTTGTGGCTTTCTGTCTTTTGTTTTGGCGTTGTGGCTATGTGTGAGCTTGCCTTTACTTTTATTCCAGACTTTTGGACCTTGTTGAACCTCTTTATTATCTATAAAGGTGGCCATATGCATCGTTCTGATGCAGAGGCCGGGGAGTCCCCGCTTTTCGAAAAAAATCCCTTTTTGTCCATTTTGATGACAAGTATTTTCGGACGGAGGGAGTAAATGTATGTTGCGGTTTTCGAATTTGGGCCAGTCGAATTCGTGAAGAAATCAAGCATGGCATCGAGGCCCAGGGAGGTGGGGATGCCTGCAAGGCTTCGGCCACGAACGAGCCATAGTCGGCGGAGACGAGTTTGAAAGCTGGTGGCCGATTCAGCGTGCCCGGGAAAGGGGTGCAGGCTCGTCGAGGAAATATCTTTTAGTGCGCTGGTTTAGAGGGTTGGTCGGAGGTGGCGCCAGCATGGCGATGGGCCACATTGAGGGAAGGGTGGGGCAGCCAGACTGACGCGGGAGCGCAGGTGGTGGAGATAGGCGGTTCAGACAATGGTCGTGGGCGGTTTGGGGAAGAATATTAAGAAGGAAGTGTGGGAAGTGGAAGAAGACGGAAAAATATCAAGTACTCCCATCCTTGAGGTGCTCTCCATGCTCCAACTTCAAATAAATTAATTTTAAATATTTAAAAAAATTCTATAAAAAAACAAGAATGTTTACAACGAATATGACTACAACTCCTAAAAATTTCAGGTCCTAACTCTAAATGCGCATTGAGAAACAAAAATGTGAAATCTAGCATGAATAGTGTTATAAAAAGACAAAAGCAACATTTAGAACAATTCACGTCTGAATTTGTCTTTTTTGTTTGTCAATATATATTTCAAGTTTGAACCTGAAATTTTTAGGGGTGTGTAGTCACATTCCCTATAAACATTCATGTTTTTTTCTAGAATTTTTGAAACATTTGAAATTGATGCTTTAGACTTGAAGCATAGGGAGCACCACAAGGAGAGGAGTACTTGATATTTTCCCAGAAGAAGACCATCTGCGACTTTACATCAAACGCCTCGGAATAATCGATTGACCCAAAAAAATCGGCCGACTAACTCCTAGACAGGCCTGTAGATTCAACATTTAACAATTTGAAGTACAACTGCTAAGCTAGTAAAGCGATTTCTGAAGAAAAAAAATTGGGTGGGTGAAACAGGGGTACGAGAGGTACGGCAGTTACTGTATACCAAACACTGTGTATACGGAAGAAAGAATTGTGCAAGTACTGGCTAAGCTAGATGCACTATGATACGAATGATTTTCTTTCTTTGGCGTTGCATTGGTACTGCATGTCAATTCCATCCAAAAACACCCAGCCTGAATGCCTGATGTACATAATTTGTACAATCCATACATATTCGTACATGGCATGTACATACATACGTAGTTATCATACATACTATTAGAGACGCATGCAGATGCTCCAACGGAAAGTAGCTACGGAGGATGACGTATTAATCACGTACGTGCACCCATAAATCAGTGGTGTCCATCGTTTGCATCTGAACGATTTATTTTCTTCATCGTGTGTGCGCTTTTAGAGCATCTACACCCGCATACGACGAATATGCCCCATCAAATGCCTGCGGACGCGCTCTCCTTAAATTAACACATGACATCTCATACTACATAGATGATCTAGCTACTCCTCGTCGGAGATGTTGACAACCTCCGTGCCTGGCTCCGGCAGCATGGGCGGCAGCTGTAGCTCCGGCTCCTCCGGCTGCTCCGCTCCGGCCCCCTTCTCCTCTATCTCTACGTCGAGTTCGGCGAAGAGCGCATCGGACGCCGCCTGCTCCTCCCAGAGGAACTGTCGGTTGGCTTCCACATAAGCCTCATCCTTGATGGACTCCAGGATGGCCTACTTGTAACGCCCCGGATACAACTTTCCATATTCGTAACTCCGACTCTTGCCTTTTCCGAAGATGCGACATGATATTTTCTTTGTGGTTGGGTTTTTGTCATCTTGTTTTGCTTTGTACCTTTATTTGTTGCATATGCCATGCTCATCATGTGCATTGTGAGATTCATCTTGTTATTTACTTGATCTATGTGTGTGTTGATATTCCACAACTTGTTTCCTCTCTCAACCTATCAATGCACCATCATCCCCTTCTTCCTTCTTTTTTTTTGCAAGTGATATTTTTCTTCGTCCATAAATGTCCAATATTTTCCTATAAATATTAGACCATTTCCTAAACCCCTCTGCCGAATTGCATCCTACTTGGAGTTGTTTTGGTTGGGTTCAAAAATGCATCAAGTTTGAACTAAATTCAAACTTGAGTTATTTTTCTACCTCTAAAAAGATCCCAAAACAATTTATTCAAGCACTTCATAATTCCTAGATTCCAGGGATATTTTTATATCTCTCATGCTCCTCTCCTAGCCCCCTGTATTTTTTTTCTTTTATTGCAGCTGTTTATTCAAATAAACAGAAATCCAAAAGGACAGGAGAAGGCCCTGGGACTCTTGCCAGCCGGCCGCAATAGCCAGCTGGGCCTCACCTCCAGGCCGGCCCAGCTTCCCCGAGTGCGCAGCCGCCTTCGCTCGCCCTCCCGTGTGGTGATCCACGCTGGCAGCCACGCCGACCCCACCTGCAGCCTCCCAGCGTCCTGTTCCTCGTCCTCCTTGCTCTCTCTCTCCCTCACGGTAAAAGCCGAGGGCATGGCGCCCACATGGCCACGGTAGCCAAGCCAGCCGTGCCCGCACCCCCCTATAAGATCCCCCTCGGCGTCCGCACCTAACCCCTTAGGGTTTCCCCGTCTCCGCCGCCACCCAACAGGGCCTCTTCCCTGCCCCGCTTCTCCTTTCCTCGAGTGAGACCGACCGCTTCCGGGAGCGCGTCCGCGACGCCGGCGACCCTCCGATCGAGTCCAGCCACCTCCGGCGCGTTCATCTGCTTCCTCACCGTCCTCTACCACCCCTTCTTCCACTCCGTCACCGAGGGACGCCAAGCCAGTGCCATCGTCGCCGTCTTCTTCCCTGCTTCCTCTTCTTCACGGAGCCGAGCACCGCCTCGATCAGCGCAGCCCCATGCCGGCTCCTCTGCTTCCCCGATGAATCCGCCGACTCCAGCAGCACCCCCATGGTGAGCCGCTGCTCCTTCCCTTCTCCTTCCCCGTCATACTCCGTTGCCATCACTGCCGTTTTCCGCGCACACCCGCGGGACCTCAATGCCGGCGCGGTTCCCATTCGTGTTTCGATGCATCCGTAGCACCTTGAGGATAGCCTTGTAGCGCAGCATCTTTTGGTGCCCTCCTCTGCGAGTTTTGGTCGCCGGAGTTCCTTCGATGAGCTCGCCCGCTGTTCTGCCGGCCCGCCTTGTTCTTCTCTGCTTCTTGCGTGCGCTCGCGACCGCTTGCTTCCATGTTCAGGCCGTTGCTCTGCTCGTTGTTCCACGCACACGCACACACCCAACACCCGAGCCCCTCACGCTCCACCGCACCGCGCTCACACTCGCCGCCGCACCCGGCAGCTTCGCCGATTTCCTCGTGTCGCCGTCGCCCGAGCCGAGCCATGCTCATGCTCGAGCAGGTTCCTGCTGCTGCTTGCCCTGCTTCTCCTTGCCGCGCGTCCTCTGCACACGCCGCCCCTTTGCTGCACCTTCGTGGGCACACCTCCACGCACACGCATCTGCATACGCGCACGGCTGCGCTCGATCGCGAGCCCGTGGCCCTGCTTCGTCTTGCCGCATCCATGGCCATGGCGACCTCGAGTCTTCCCGCGCTCCTGAGCCTTTTGCATGATATCACCTCACAGCGCACCCTGGCACGTTTCCGCACCCCCTCCGGTCCTCTGCAACCACAGCAGCGGTTGCTGCTGGCTCCCGTCGCCGGCGAGTCCCCACACGCACGTTTCAGTTTTGGTCCTGGTCGCAATGGCTATATGCGTTATCTCCCGTCGATCTCCATTTGTATCATGGTCACATAGCTAGTCCAGTGGTTGCCGCAGCCACTATCCACGTGAGGGTCTGGGGTTCGAGTCCCAGCCGCCCCTATTTTTGCTCTGTTTTCCTGATATTTTGCACACTCTCACTGTCACTTGGGCCAAATCCTCCTGTGCCGCTTCCACTGTTTCAGATTGGGCCCGATGTTATATTTTTTCCAGTCTCTGATTTTTGTCATATCCAGCGCCTGCATATTTTCAGAAATGCCATTTATTTGCTTTGCCCATATCTAAATAACCGTAGCTCCGAATTTAATAAACTTTATATGTAAATGGGGTGGAAAAATGCCTAGTTTAACATGGTGCACTTTATTTTCCTGTTTAACAACATTAAAATTGTGTTTAGGGCAAAACAGTACCAAATCCATAATTTGCATATGGGGATTTTCCGGAATTATTTTTTGTTGTTCCGGCCTCATTTAAACTTGTCTAGATAGGTAGTTTTTCATATGCTTCATCCCTTGCCATGTTTAATAACATTTAATATTGCTAGGTACATAACCTGGTGTTTTGTCAATATGCAACTCGTTGCATATTGAGCTCCACTTAATTTGTAGTATTGGTTGTGCACTTTGCCATGCCATGCCTCATTAAACCGGTCATACATCATACTTGTTTGTGCATCATGCCATGTTTACGCTTGTGCATTTACCATGTTGTTTGTTTCTTTCCGGTGTTGCTTCTTAGTTCCGGTAATGTTGCGATTGTGAGGATTCGTTCGACTACGTCCGTTCGTCTTCTTCATGGACTCGTTCTTCTTCCTAGTGGGATTTCAGGCAAGATGACCGCTACCCTGGATCTCACTACTATCATTGCTATGCTAGTTGCTTCGTTCTATCGCTTTGCCGCGCTACCTATTACCTGTTTATCGAGCCATCCCATATTGCCATGAAGCTCTAACCTTTGACACCTTTCCTATGCAAACCGTTGTTTGGCTATGTTACCGTTTTTGCTCAGCCCCTCTTATAGCGTTGCTAGTTGCAGGTGAAGTTGAAGATTTCCCCATGGTGAACAGGATTTTGGTTGGATATCACAATATCTCTTATATTATTAATACATCTATATACTTGGTAAAGGGTGGAAGACTCGGCCTTTTGCCTAGTGTTTTGTTCCCCTCTTGCTGCCCTAGTTTTCGTCATACCGGTGTTATGTTCCCGGATTTTGTGTTCCTTACGCGGTCGGGTGATTTATGGGACCCCCTTGACAGTTCGCTTTGAATAAAACTCCTCCAGCAAGGCCCAACCTTGGTTTTACCATTTGCCTCACCACCACCTACCCTTTCCCTTGGGTCGGCCAACCCGAGGGTCATCTTTATTTTAGCCCCCCCCCCCGGGCCAGTGCTTGTCTAAGTGTTGGTCCGAACCGGGCAAACTGCAGGGCCACCTCGGGGCAACTCGAGGGCTGGTTTTACTCGTAGGCTGACCTATCCGGTGTTGCCCTAAGAACGAGATATGTGCAGCTCCTATCGGGATTGTCGGCGCATCGGGCGGCTTTGTTGGTCTTGTTTTACCATTGTCGAAATGTCTTGTAAACTGGGATTCCGAGTCTGATCGGGTCTTCCTGGGAGAAGGTCTATTCCTTCATTGACGCGAGAGCTTGTCATGGGCTAAGTTGGGACACCCTTGCAGGGTATAATCTTTTGAAAGCCGTGCCTGCGGTTATAGGCAGATGGGAATTTGTTAATGTCCGGTTGTAGATAACTTGACACCAGATCCGAATTAAAATGCATCAACCGCGTGTGTAGCCGTGATGGTCTCTTCTCGGCGGAGTCCGGGAAGTGAACACGGTTTCTGTGTTATGTTTGACGTAAGTAGGAGTTCAGGATCACTTCTTGATCATTACTAGTTGACGACCGTTCCTTTTGCTCTCTTCTCGCTCTTGTTTGCGTATGTTAGCCACCATATCATGCTTAGTCGCTGCTGCAGCCTCACCACTTTACCCCTTCCTTTCCCTTTAAGCTTTGCTAGTCTTAATACCAATGGTAATGGGATTGCTGAGTCCTCGTGGCTCACAGTTTACTACAACAACAGTTGCAGGTACAGATTTATGCGATGTTCAGGACGCGAGAGCGATGCTTGCTTGCATTGAGTTCTTCTTCTGCTTCTTCTTCGATCAGGGGATAGGTTCCAGGTCGGCAGCCTGGGCTAGCAGGGTGGATGTCGTTTGAGTTTCTGTTTGTGGTTCATCCGTAGTCGGATGATGCTCTGATGTATTGTGATGTTGTATTCATGTGGCATTGTATGCCCCTTGTATGTATCCCCATCTATTATGTAATGTTGATGTAATGATATCCACCTTGCAAAAGCGTTTCAATATGCGGGTCTATCCTTGGTGGGACCTTCGAGTTCCTTTTGGATAGGGTCGCATATTGGGCGTGACAAGTTGGTATCAGAGCCTCGACCGACCATAGGAGCCCCCTTGATTGTTGGCCGTTGTTGAGTCTAGAAGAAAACTATTTCGAGTTTTAGGATTATATATATCGGAGAGTAGGATTCTTTTTACTCATCAGCCCCCTTCATCGCTCTGGTGAGGACTCCTGACGTAGATGTTTTGACTTTCCTCTCCTCAAATTTCACTAAAAATTTTTAGGATCACGCGGGTATCTTGGAATTGTTCCGATGGTTTTGTGATGAGAACATTGTTTCTTGGTGCCTCCTGTTTATTTATGTGGCTTTGACCCGGGGAGTCGAGCTCTGAGGTGTTGTCGTCACAATTTTATCGTTGCAGTTCTGGAATACCTGAGATTTGCCGACATCGAAAATCTCTTTTATGCAGTTGTTGGTGAGATAACCCCGATAACCCAGTACTGGGGCGAGCTCGGGAGTATTGCCATAACTCGTATAATGGGTGCTTTTCGAAGGTTGAGGTACACGATTTCCGAAGGTTTCTTTGTTATGTGTTGACGGATGGATACAGCTTGGATGTAGGCATTGTTAGTTTGGGTGAGATATATTGTTTCCCCTGTATCCCCAACACCAGATTGCATAACCAAAAAGTTTCGGGAGTTTTATAGGTGGGAATTCAAGTAGCTCCTAGAATATCTTTTTGACAGATGCATGATATGAGATTGGGGTTCGACGTCTAGTGGTCCGCCTTTCCACGGTCGTTTTTACAGTGGTCTCGTTGTGTCTTAAAGAACCCTTGGCTATGCTGGTTCGGGGACACTTCGTATGTCATGTGCACTGCCTTGTACATGATGGTGTTGTACACTCGAGCCCGTGTGGGCCCCACCACGAAAACTTTGAACGAAATCTCTATCTTATGTTTGTTCCGGCTTATTCTGCAAGCCAATCCTTTGTTTTGTTTTATTTGTGGTATTTGAGTTGCTTCGAGTCAAATGTTGAATCCATACCTTTCTTAAATGGTGTTCTCATATTTCTATGGGAGTACTAATCCTTTTGATCATCGAGTTTGTCATGATAATTCTTTTCCAACCGGCGTGCTTCTCTTCAAGTGGATCCAATCATTTCAACATTCACGAGATCAATTCTAAGTTTTCTCAACGGTATCGATTTCATCCGTCCCCAAGTTGCATTTGTTTTCCCAACCCTCCCACCCTTTTCTTCAAGGACTCATTTATTTTAATCAAGTATCCTTTATTCATGTGAAGTTTCTCCATTCTTTTCCTGTCAATGTTCTTATCCGGTGATTTCCCATGAAGATGCTCAACAGTTTTAAGTTCATCATCCTTCATTGTTGTTTCTTCTCCGATGGATCCAATTAAAGCTTTCAGTGTTGATCATATTCTTTTCCGTGTTTCAAATGTTTTTTTCCATGTCGGTGCACCTCTTAATTGTTCACCTCCCTCTATTCTTGTCCGGAGTGCTCAAGATATCTCAGAAGAATCATGTTTCCTTTCTTAATCCGTTCGAGTTACTTCAAGTTTTTCTCTCATTCTAGCTATTTAATTCAACCGGTGCAATCTCTCTTCAAAATCGTTCAACGGTGTTTTCTTTTGAGTGGGCCCCAACCCACAGGTCTTTTCCCAGGATCTTACCTGACTCTTCTAATTATTCTGGTGCTATTCCCAAATTCTTTTCAAAGTGTGACGTAAGAATTGATTCCATCAGTCACATGCCTTCTCCAAGATCGCTTTGAAATTCTTTCATTATTGGTTCAACCTTTCTAATTGTCATTCCGGAGTGCCTCAACAATTCATGGTGGTGTTTCTCGTCATCATTCTTGAATTTTGAAGTCCGAAGAAGATTTCCTCTTAAATCCTTACCCGTTCTTCCAAAGATGCGTAGTTCAAGCTTGATGCCATACTCTCATAATTGTTTTAGATTGTGAGAATTCTTTTCACCCATCCGGAGTATTTCGTGAGTTCTTTCCATTTTATTCCTACGAAGGCCATCATTTCGGGTTTATTCATTCTCAGCTTTTAGCTCTCTTTCTCCAAATCTTACCGGTGAATCGTTCAAGTATCCTCTAATCAGCTCGGGATCTCTGTGTTCACTTGTATATAAATTCCCTCAAGTATCTTCATTCGTTCTCTAATTCTTACTAGTGATTCACCCCTTTACTTCTTTCATTTTCAATTCTTACGGTGGTTCCTTCAAGATTTCTCTTCCTTCGTATCAATTCATCCATTCTTTCGTTGTTTCAATCCCACCGGTGGTTCCATCAAGACCTTCTCAAGTTTGCTCTATATCTCTCTTAATCCTTTCTACGAGAATAAGTAGTATGCCAAATCCATTGCTTGTCATCAATTTAATTTGATGAAGGATAAGCATACAATAAATCTTATTCTTATTTCCTCGAGGTGATTCAATTCTTTTATTTCCTGAGTTCCAAGTTTTCTCGGTTATATCATCGCAAAGCTCCATCTAAATCATCGCAAGGCTTCACCTTGTGTTTTCAACTTCTCTTTCTTTCTATCATCCTTTTATTACCGGAGTTCTTCATGGAGTCGCTACATGATGGTTCATCAAGGATTTCTTTCATTCTCATTTTGGTTCTTCAAGATTTCTCTCGGAGCTAAGATCCGCCAAGCTATACTCAAAAGTAAACATGGTGCTCAACACATGTTTTGTTTTGAGGCGTTCAAGCATTCTTCATCTTGCATTCCAAAGTGCAATTATTTCTACCTTATCTTTTGAGGTGGTGTTATGTCACTCTTGACAATTTCATTCATGTTTCATGATTCATATGTTGTCAAGAAGGAGGTATTTGAAATCCATCAATCTCTTCTCTGGAGTTATCTTGGTATAGATTTCACCTAAAGCCTTCCCTAAGGAATGTTGCTATTGTGGTGCTTATCAATGATCCAATTCTCTCCTTCTCATCTCGGTGAAGAAGTTTTTCATCTCTTTGGTGCTCTCAGTCAAATCAATTGTTTTCCATTAGTGGTCGGTTGTCACCTCATCATTTTGAGATGTTTTCCATAAGCCCACAACAAGCTTATCATTTCGTTGTTGTTAATCCAACAACTCCGTTCTAGCTTTTCCCGTAAGCGTGCTCTTTCAAGATCAAGTTTTCCTCCATTCATTCCATTCCATTCTTACATTTCTTCTGGAGGCATTGTGATGTTGCTCTCTTCACTCATCTTCTCGAATTGAGGATCATGTTCTTTTCATGCTTATCCATTTAACCGGAGTGTTGTGTCATCTCTTCAAGTTATTTTCATCTTATCAAGTTTTCCTTCTTCTTTCAGTCGGAGTGCTGCCCAAATTATATCAATCTTATTCCTTCTCTATCTAGTTTTAACCGGAGTGGTTTCAAAATCTATCTTATCACTAAACCTCTTGGTTCTCGTCGTATCCCTTGTGCCTCTTTTCTAACAGAGTGTTTTCAACTTTGTTCATCTTCGTGGTTTTCTTTCTTTCATTTTGCTCAACCTCTCAAGGTTCATGGTTTCACTCGTTTGTCGAAGAAGCAACTTAGTTTTTACCTCTTCTCTTCCTCTTCTGTTTCCCTCCGGTGCCATCCTAGATCTCGGGACGAGATCCTCTTGTAGTGGTGGAGTGTTGTAACGCCCCGGATACAACTTTCCATATTCGTAACTCCGACTCTTGCCTTTTCCGGAGATGCGATATGATATTTCCTTTGTGGTTGGGTTTTTGTCATCTTGTTTTGCTTTGTACCTTTATTTGTTGCATATGCCATGCTCATCATGTGCATTGTGAGATTCATCTTGTTATTTACTTGATCTATGTGTGTGTTGATATTCCACAACTTGTTTCCTCTCTCAACCTATCAATGCACCATCATCCCCTTCTTCCTTCTTCTTTCTTTCTTTTTTTTGCATGTGATATTTTTCTTCGTCCATAAATGTCCAATATTTTCCTATAAATATTAGACCATTTCCTAAACCCCTCTGCCAAATTGCATCCTACTTGGAGTTGTTTTGGTTGGGTTCAAAAATGCATCAAGTTTGAACTAAATTCAAACTTGAGTTATTTTTCTACCTCTAAAAAGATCCCAAAACAATTTATTCAAGCACTTCATAATTCCTAGATTCCAGGGATATTTTTATATCTCTCATGCTCCTCTCCTAGCCCCCTGTATTTTTTTTCTTTTATTGCAGCTGTTTATTCAAATAAACAGAAATCCAAAAGGACAGGAGAAGGCCCTGGGACTCTTGCCAGCCGGCCGCAATAGCCAGCTGGGCCTCACCTCCAGGCCGGCCCAGCTTCCCCGAGCGCGCAGCCGCCTTCGCTCGCCCTCCCGTGTGGTGATCCACGCTGGCAGCCACGCCGACCCCACCTGCAGCCTCCTAGCGTCCTGTTCCTCGTCCTCCTTGCTCTCTCTCTCCCTCACGGTAAAAGTCGAGGGCATGGCGCCCACATGGCCACGGTGGCCAAGCCAGCCGTGCCCGCACCCCCCTATAAGATCCCCCTCGGCGTCCGCACCTAACCCCTTAGGATTTCCCCGTCTCCGCCGCCACCCAACAGGGCCTCTTCCCTGCCCCGCTTCTCCTTTCCCCGAGTGAGACCGACCGCTTCCGGGAGCGCGTCCACGATGCCGGCGACCCTCCGATCGAGTCCATCCACCTCCGGCGCGTTCATTTGCTTCCTCGCCGTCCTCTACCACACCTTCTTCCACTCCGTCACCGAGGGACGCCAAGCCAGTGCCATCGTCGCTGTCTTCTTCCCCGCTTCCTCTTCTTCACGGAGCCGAGCACCGCCTCGATCAGCGCAGCCCCACGCCGGCTCCTCTGCTTCCCCGACGAGTCCGCTGACTCCAGCAGCACCCCCATGGTGAGCCGCTGCTCCTTCCCTTCTCCTTCCCCGTCATACTCCATTGCCATCACTGCCGTTTCCCGCGCACACCCGCGGGACCTCAATGCCGGCGCGGTTCTCGTTCGTGTTTCGATGCATCCGTAGCACCTTGAGGATAGCCTTGTAGCGCAGCATCTTTTGGTGCCCTCCTCTGCGAGTTTTGGTCGCCGGAGTTCCTTCGACGAGCTCGCCCGCTGTTCTGCCGGCCCGCCTTGTTCTTCTCTGCTTCTTGCATGCACTCGCGACCGCTTGCTTCCATGTTCAGGCCGTTGCTCTGCTCGTTGTTCCACGCACACGCACACGCATACACCCAACACCCGAGCCCCTCACGCTCCACCGCACCGCGCTCACACTTGCCGCCGCACCCGGCAGCTTCGCCGATTTCCTCACATCGCCGTCGCCCGAGCCGAGCCATGCTCATGCTCGAGCAGGTTCCTGCTGCTGCTTGCCCTGCTTCTCCTTGCCGCGCGTCCTCTGCACATGCCGCCCCTTTGCTGCACCTTCGTGGGCACACCTCCACGCACACGCATCTGCATACGCGCACGGCTACGCTCGATCGCGAGCCCGTGGCCCTGCTTCTTCTTGCCGCAGCCATGGCCATGGCGACCTTGAGTCTTCCCGCACTCCTGAGCCTTTTGCATGATATCACCTCACAGCGCTGAAGGAAATATGCCCTAGAGGCAATAATAAAGTTATTATTTATTTCCTTATTTCATGATAAATGTTTATTATTCATGCTAGAATTGTATTTACCGGAAACATAATACATGTGTGAATATATAGACAAACAAAGTGTCACTAGTATGCCTCTACTTGACTAGCTCGTTAATCAAAGATGGTTATGTTTCCTAACCATGAACAATGAGTTGTTATTTGATTAACGAGGTCACATCATTAGTTGAATGATCTGATTGACATGACCCATTCCATTAGCTTAGCACCCGATCGTTTAGTATGTTGCTATTGCTTTCTTCATAACTTATACATGTTCCTATGACTATGAGATTATGCAACTCCCGTTTACCGGAGGAACACTTTGGGTACTACCAAACGTCACAACGTAACTGGGTGATTATAAAGGAGTACTACAGGTGTCTCCAATGGTCGATGTTGGGTTGGCGTATTTCGAGATTAGGATTTGTCACTCCGATTGTCGGAGAGGTATCTCTGGGCCCTCTCGGTAATACACATCACATAAGCCTTGCAAGCATTACAACTAATATGTTAGTTGTGAGATGATGTATTACGGAACGAGTAAAGAGACTTGCCTGTAACGAGATTGAACTAGGTATTGGATACCGACGATCGAATCTCGGGCAAGTAACATACCGATGATAAAGGGAACAACGTATGTTGTTATGTGGTCTGACCGATAAAGATCTTCGTAGAATATGTAGGAGCCAATATGGGCATCCAGGTCCCGCTATTGGTTATTGACCGGAGACGTGTCTCGGTCATGTCTACATTGTTCTCGAACCCGTAGGGTCCGCACGCTTAAGGTTACGATGACAGTTATATTATGAGTTTACATGTTTTGATGAACCAAAGGAGTTCGGAGTCCCGGATGAGATCGGGGACATGACGAGGAGTCTCGAAATGGTCGAGACGTAAAGATTCATATATTGGATGATATGGTTAGGCCAAGGGGTCAAGCCCATGAGGCTTTAGATCGGTGCAAAAAGGAGTTTTGCGGAGGCCAGGGGGCCAAACGCCGGAGACCCTGGCGTCTGGCCCTGGGCCAGACGCCGAGGCCCATGGCGTCTGGGCCAGACGCCAAGGATTGTGGCGTTTGGTCCTGGAGTCCGAGTGGGACTCTTGCCTTTCGGGCAAAACCGACTTTGAGGAGGCTTTTGCTCCAAGTTTCGACCCCGGAGCTCAACATATAAATAGAGGGGCAGGGCTAGCACCAAAGACACAACAAGTTGATCCACGTGATCTATTCCTTAGCCGTGTGCGGTGCCCCCTGCCACCATATACCTCGATAATACTGTAGCGGAGTTTAGGCGAAGCCCTGCTGCTGTAGTTCATCAAGATCGTCACCACGCCGTCGTGTTGACGGAACTCTTCCCCGACACTTTGCTGGATCGGAGTCCGGGGATCGTCATTGAGCTGAACGTGTGCTCGAACTCGGAGGTGCCGTAGTTTCGGTGCTTGATCGGTTGGATCGTGAAGACGTACGACTACTTCCTCTACGTCGTGTCATCGCTTCCGCAGTCGGTCTGCGTTGGGTACGTAGACAACACTCTCCCCTCGTTGCTATGCATCACATGATCTTGCGTGTGCGTAGGAAATTTTTTGAAATTACTACGTTCCCCAACAGTGGCATCCGAGCCAGGTTATTTATGTTGATGCTATATGCACGAGTAGAACACAAGTGAGTTGTGGACGATACAAGTCATACTGCCTACCAGCATGTCATACTTTGGTTCGGCGGTATTGTTGGACGAGACGACCCGGACCAACCTTACGCGTACGCTTACGCGAGACCGGTTCCCTCGACGTGCTTTGCACAGAGATGGCTTGCGGGCGACTGCCTCTCCAACTTTAGTTGAACCAAGTATGGCTACGCCCGGTCCTTGCGAAGGTTAAAACGGAGTCTATTTGACAAACTATCGTTGTGGTTTTGATGCGTAGGTGAGATTGGTTCTTACTTAAGCCCGTAGCAGCCACGTAAAACATGCAACAACAAAGTAGAGGACGTCTAACTTGTTTTTGCAGGGCATGTTGTGATGTGATATGGTCAAGGCATGATGCTGAATTTTATTGTATGAGATGATCATGTTTTGTAACCAAGTTATCGGCAACTGGCAGGAGCCATATGGTTGTCGCTTTATTGTATGCAATGCAATCGCGATGTAATGCTTTACTTTATCACTAAGCGGTAGCGATAGTCGTGGAAGCATAAGATTGGCGAGACGACAACGATGCTACGATGGAGATCAAGGTGTCGCGCCGGTGACGATGGTGATCATGACGGTGCTTCGGAGATGGAGATCACAAGCACAAGATGATGATGGCCATATCATATCACTTATATTGATTGCATGTGATGTTTATCTTTTTATGCATCTTATCTTGCTTTGATTGACGGTAGCATTATAAGATGATCTCTCACTAAATTATCAAGAAGTGTTCTCCCTGAGTATGCACCATTGCGAAAGTTCTTCGTGCTGAGACACCACGTGATGATCGGGTGTGATAGGCTCTACGTTCAAATACAACGGGTGCAAAACAGTTGCGCACGCAGAATACTCAGGTTATACTTGACGAGCCTAGCATATACAGATATGGCCTCGGAACACGGAGACCGAAAGGTCGAGCGTGAATCATATAGTAGATATGATCAACATAGTGATGTTCACCATTGAAACTACTCCATCTCACGTGATGATCGGACATGGTTTAGTTGATTTGGATCACGTGATCACTTAGAGGATTAGAGGGATGTCTGTCTAAGTGGGAGTTCTTAAGTAATATGATTAATTGAACTTAAATTTATCATGAACTTAGTCTTGGTAGTATTTTGCAAATTATAGATCAATAGCTCGCGTTGTTGCTTCCCTGTGTTTATTTTGATATGTTCCTAGAGAAAATTGTGTTGAAAGATGTTAGTAGCAATGATGCGGATTGGATCCGTGATCTGAGGATTATCCTCATTGCTGCACAGAAGAATTATGTCCTTGATGCACCGCTAGGTGACAGACCTATTGCAGGAGCAGATGCAAACGTTATGAACGTTTAGCTAGCTCAATATGATGACTACTTGATAGTTTAAGTGCACCATGCTTAACGGCTTAGAATCGGGACTTCAAAGACGTTTTGAACGTCATGGACCATATGAGATGTTCCAGGAGTTGAAGTTAATATTTCAAGCAAATACCCGAGTTGTGAGATATGAAGTCTCCAACAAGTTCTATAGCTAAAAGATGGAGGAGAATCGCTCAACTAGTGAGCATGTGCTCAGATTGTCTGGGTACTACAATCGCTTGAATCAAGTGGGAGTTAATCTTCCAGATAAGATAGTGATTGACAGAATTCTCTAGTCACCATCACCAAGTTAGTAGAACTTCGTGATGAACTATAATATGCAAGGGATAACGGAAACAACTCCCAAGCTCTTCGTGATGATGAAATCAATGAAGGTAGAAATCAAGAAAAACATCAAGTGTTGATGGTTGATAAGACCACTAGTTTCAAGAAAAGGGCAAAGGGAAGAAGGGGAACTTCAAGAAGAACGGCAAGCAAGTTGCTGCTCAAGTGAAGAAGCCCAAGTCTGGTCCTAAGCCTGAGACTAAGTGCTTCTACTGCAAAGGGACTGGTCACCGGAAACGGAATCACCCCAAGTGATTGGCGGATAAGAAGGATGGCAAAGTGAACATAAGTATATTTGATATACATGTTATTGATGTGTACTTTACTAGTGTTTATAGCAAACCCTAAGTATTTGATACTAGTTCAGTTGCTAAGATTAGTAACTCGAAACGGGAGTTGCAGAATAAACAGAGACTAGTTAAGGGTGAAGTGACGATGTGTGTTGGAAGTGGTTCCAAGATTGATATGATCATCATCGCACACTCCCTATAATTTCGGGATTAGTGTTGAAACTAAATAAGTGTTATTTGGTGAGCATGAATATGATTTGATCATGTTTATTGTAATACGGTTATTCATTTAAGTAAAAGAATAAATTGTTGTTCTGCTTACATGAATAAAACTTTATATGGTTACACACCCAATGAAAATAGTTCATTGGATCTCGATCTTAGTGATACACATATTCATAATATTGAAACCAAAAGATGTAAAGTTAATAATGATAGTGCAACTTATTTATGGCACTGCCGTTTAGGTCATATTGGTGTAAAGCGCATGAAGAAACTCCATGCTGATGGGATTTTGGAATCACTTGATTATGAATCACTTGATGCTTGCGAACCATGCCTTATGGGCAAGATGACTAAAACGCCGTTCTCCGGAACAATGAAGCAAGCAACAGATTTGTTGGAAATCATACATACCGATGTATGTGGTCCTATGAAAGGCTTACAGCAGGTATCATTATTTTCTGACCTTCACAAGATGATTTGAGCAGATATGGGGATATCTACTTGATGAAACATAAGTCTGAAATAATTGAAAGGTTCAAAGAATTTCAGAGTGAAGTGGAAAAATCATCGTAACAAGAAAAATAAAGTTTCTGCGATCTGATCACGGAGACGAATATTTGAGTTACGAGTTTGGTCTTCAATTAAAACAATGTGGAATAGTTTCATAGCTCACGCCACCTGGAACACCACAATGTTATGGTGTGTCCGAACGTCGTAACCGCGCTTTATTGGATATGGTGCGATCTCTGATGTCTCTTATTGATTTACCATTGTCGTTTTGGGGTTATGCATTAGAGACAGCTGCATTCACGTTAAAAGGGCACCATCTAAATCCGTTGAGACGACACTATATGAACTGTGGTTTAGCAAGAAACCCAAGTTGTCGTTTCTTAAAGTTTGGGGCTGCGATGCTTATGTGAAAAAGTTTCATCCTGATAAGCTCGAACCCAAATCGGAGAAGTGCGTCTTCATAGAATACCCAAAGGAAATTGTTGGGTACACCTTCTATCACAGATCCGGAGGCAAGATATTCGTTGCTAAAAATGGATCCTTTCTGGAGAAGGAGTTTCTCTCGAAAGAAGTGAGTGGGAGGAAAGTAGAACTTGATGAGGTAACTGTACCTGCTCCCTTATTGGAAAGTAGTTCATCACAGAAATCAGTTCCTGTGACAAATACACCAATTAGTGAGGAAGCTAATGATATTGATCATAAAACTTCAGATCAAGTTACTACAGAACCTTGTAGGTCTTCCAGAGTAAGATCTGCACCAGAGTGGTGTAGTAATCATGTTCTGGAAGTCATGTTACTAGACCATGATGAACCTACAAACTATGAGGAAGCGATGATGAGCCCAGATTCCGCGAGATGGCTTGAGGCCATAAAATCTGAGATATGATCCATGTATGACAACAAAGTATGGACTTTGATTGACTTGCTCGATGATCAGCAAAGCCATGTTAAATAAATGGATCTTCAAGAGGAAGACGGACACTGATAGTAGTGTTACTATCTACCAAGCTCGACTTGTTGCAAAAGTTTTTCAACAAGTTCAAGGTGTTGAATACGATGAGGTTTTCTCACTCGTATCGATGCTTAAGTCTATCTGAATCATGTTAGCAATTGCCACATTTTATGAAATCTGGCAAATGGATGTCAAAACTGCATTCCTTAATGGATTTATTAAAGAAGAGTTGTATATGATGCAACCAGAAGGTTTTGTCAATCCTAAAGGTGCTAACAAAATGTGCAAGCTCCAGCGATCCATCTATGGACTGGTGCAAGCATCTCGGAGTTGGAATATACGCTTTGATAAGTTGATCAAAAGCATATAGTTTTATATGGACTTATGATGAAGCCTGTATTTACAATAAAGTGAGTGGGAGCACTACAGCCTTTCTGATTAGTATATGTGAGTGACATATTGTTGATCAGAAATGATGTAGAATTTTTCTGCAAAGCATAAAGGAGTGTTTTAAAGGAGTTCTTTAAAAAGAAAAGACCTCAGTAAAAAGCTACTTATATATTGAGCATAAAGATCTATTGAGATAGATCAAGACGCTTGATAAAGATTTTCAATGAGTACATACCTTGGCAAGATTTTGAAATAGTTCAAAATGGAACAGTTAAAGAAAGAGTTCTTGCCTGTGTTGCAAAGGTATGAAATTAAGTAAGACTCAAATCCCGACCACAGCAGAAAATAGAAAGAGAATGAAAAGTCATTCCCTATGCCTCAGTCATAGGTTCTATAAAGTATGCTATGCTTTGTACCAGACCTATTGTATACCTTGCTCTGTATTTGGCAAGGGAGTACAATAGTGATCTAGGAGTAGATCACTGGACATTGGTCAAGAATATCCTTAGTAAGGACTAAGGAGATGTTTCTCGATTATGGAGGTGATAAAAGAGTTTGTTGTAAAAGTTACATCAGTGCAAACTTTTACACTGATCCAGATGACTCTAAGTCTCAATCTGGATACATATTGAAAGTGGGAGCGATTAGCTAGAGTAGCTCCGTACAGAGCATTGTAGACATAGAATATTTGCAAAATACATACGGCTCTGAATGTGACAGACCCGTTGACTAAGCTTCTCTCACGAGCAAAACATGATCACACCTTAGTACTCTTTGGGTGTTAATCACATAAGCGATGTGAACTAGATTATTGACTCTAGTAAACCCTTTGGGTGTTGGTCACATGACGATGTGAACTATGGGTGTTAATCATATACAAATATGAATATTGGTGTTAAATCACATGGCGATGTGAACTAGATTATTGACTCTAGTGCAAGTGGGAGACTGAAGGAAATATGCCCTAGAGGCAATAATAAAGTTATTATTTATTTCCTTATTTCATGATAAATGTTTATTATTCATGCTAGAATTGTATTTACCGGAAACATAATACATGTGTGAATATATAGACAAACAAAGTGTCACTAGTATGCCTCTACTTGACTAGCTCGTTAATCAAAGATGGTTATGTTTCCTAACCATGAACAATGAGTTGTTATTTGATTAACGAGGTCACATCATTAGTTGAATGATCTGATTGACATGACCCATTCCATTAGCTTAGCACCCGATCGTTTAGTATGTTGCTATTGCTTTCTTCATAACTTATACATGTTCCTATGACTATGAGATTATGCAACTCCCGTTTACCGGAGGAACACTTTGGGTACTACCAAACGTCACAACATAACTGGGTGATTATAAAGGAGTACTACAGGTGTCTCCAATGGTCGATGTTGGGTTGGCGTATTTCGAGATTAGGATTTGTCACTCCGATTGTCGGAGAGGTATCTCTGGGCCCTCTCGGTAATACACATCACATAAGCCTTGCAAGCATTACAACTAATATGTTAGTTGTGAGATGATGTATTACGGAACGAGTAAAGAGACTTGCCGGTAACGAGATTGAACTAGGTATTGGATACCGACGATCGAATCTCGGGCAAGTAACATACCGATGATAAAGGGAACAACGTATGTTGTTATGCGGTTTGACCGATAAAGATCTTCGTAGAATATGTAGGAGCCAATATGGGCATCCAGGTCCCGCTATTGGTTATTGACCGGAGACGTGTCTCGGTCATGTCTACATTGTTCTCGAACCCGTAGGGTCCGCACACTTAAGGTTACGATGACAGTTATATTATGAGTTTACATGTTTTGATGAACCGAAGGAGTTCGGAGTCCCGGATGAGATCGGGGACATGACGAGGAGTCTCGAAATGGTCGAGACGTAAAGATTCATATATTGGATGATATGGTTAGGCCAAGGGGTCAAGCCCATGAGGCTTTAGATCGGTGCAAAAAGGAGTTTTGCGGAGGCCAGGGGGCCAAACGCCGGAGACCCTGGCGTTTGGCCCTGGGCCAGACGCCGAGGCCCATGGCGTCTGGGCCAGACGCCAAGGATTGTGGCGTTTGGTCCTGGAGTCCGAGTGGGACTCTTGCCTTTCGGGCAAAACCGACTTTGAGGAGGCTTTTGCTCCAAGTTTTGACCCCGGGGCTCAACATATAAATAGAGGGGCAGGGCTAGCACCAAAGACACAACAAGTTGATCCACGTGATCTATTCCTTAGCCGTGTGCGGTGCCCCCTGCCACCATATACCTCGATAATACTGTAGCGGAGTTTAGGCGAAGCCCTGCTGCTGTAGTTCATCAAGATCGTCACCACGCCGTCGTGTTGACGGAACTCTTCCCCGACACTTTGCTGGATCGGAGTCCGGGGATCGTCATCGAGCTGAACGTGTGCTCGAACTCGGAGGTGCCGTAGTTTCGGTGCTTGATCGGTTGGATCGTGAAGATGTACGACTACTTCCTCTACGTCGTGTCATCGCTTCCGCAGTCGGTCTGCGTTGGGTACGTAGACAACACTCTCCCCTCGTTGCTATGCATCACATGATCTTGCGTGTGCGTAGGAAATTTTTTGAAATTACTACGTTCCCCAACAAGCGCACCCTGGCACGTTTCCGCACCCCCGCCGGTCCTCTGCAACCACAACAGCGGTTGCTGCTGGCTCCCGTCGCCGGCGAGTCCCCACGCGCACGTTTCAGTTTTAGATTGGGCCCAATGTTATATTTTTTCCAGTCTGTGATTTTTGTCATATCCAGCGCCTACATATTTTCAGAAATGCCATTTATTTGCTTTGCCCATATCTAAATAACCGTAGCTCCGAATTTAATAAACTTTATATGTAAATGGGGTGGAAAAATGCCTAGTTTAACATGGTGCACTTTATTTTCCTGTTTAACAACATTAAAATTGTGTTTAGGGCAGAACAGTACCAAATCCATAATTTGCATATGGGGATCTTCCGGAATTATTGTTTGTTGTTCCGGCCTCATTTAAACTTGTCTAGATAGGTAGTTTTTCATATGCTTCACCCCTTGCCATGTTTAATAACATTTAATATTGCTGGGTACATAACCGAGATCAAACTAAATAGTTGATGTGGTGTTTTGTCAATATGCAACTCGTTGCATATTGAGCTCCACTTAATTTGTAGTATTAGTTGTGCACTTTGCCATGCCATGCCTCATTAAACCGGTCATGCATCATACTTGTTTGTGCATCATGCCATGTTTACGCTTGTGCATTTACCATGTTGTTTGTTTCTTTCCGGTGTTGCTTCTTAGTTCCGGTAATGTTGCGATTGTGAGGATTCATTCGACTACGTTCGTTCGTCTTCTTCATGGACTCGTTCTTCTTCCTAGCGGGATTTCAGGCAAGATGACCGCTACCCTGGATCTCACTACTGTCATTGCTATGCTAGTTGCTTTGTTCTATCGCTTTGCCGCGCTACCTATTACCTGTTTATCGAGCCATCCCATATTGCCATGAACCTCTAACCTTTGACACCTTTCCTATGCAAACCGTTTGTTGGCTATGTTACCGCTTTTGCTCAGCCCCTCTTATAGCGTTGCTAGTTGCAGGTGAAGTTGAAGATTTCCCCATGGTGAACAGGATTTTGGTTGGGATATCACAATATCTCTTATATTATTAATGCATCTATATACTTGGTAAAGGGTGGAAGACTCGGCCTTTTGCCTAGTGTTTTGTTCCCCTCTTGCCGCCCTAATTTCCGTCATACCGGTGTTATATTCCTGGATTTTGCGTTCCTTACGCGGTCGGGTGATTTATGGGACCCCCTTGACAGTTCGCTTTGAATAAAACTCCTCCAGCAAGGCCCAACCTTGGTTTTACCATTTGCCTCACCACCACCTACCCTTTCCCTTGGGTCGGCCAACCCGAGGGTCATCTTTATTTTAGCCCCCCCGGGCCAGTGCTTGTCTAAGTGTTGATCCGAACCGGGCAGACTACGGGGCCACCTCGGGGCAACTCGAGGGCTGGTTTTACTCATAGGCTGACCTATCCGGTGTTGCCCTGAGAACGAGATATGTGCAGCTCCTATCGGGATTGTCGGCGCATCGGGCGGCTTTGCTGGTCTTGTTTTACCATTGTCGAAATGTCTTATAAACCGGGATTTCGAGTCTGATCGGGTCTTCCTGGGAGAAGGTCTATTCCTTCGTTGATCGCGAGAGCTTGTCATGGGCTAAGTTGGGACACCCCTGCAGGGTATAATCTTTCGAAAGCCGTGCATGTGGTTATAGGCAAATGGGAATTTGTTAATGTCTGGTTGTAGATAACTTGACACCAGATCCGAATTAAAACGCATCAACCGCGTGTGTAGCCGTGATGGTCTCTTCTTGGCAGAGTCCGGGAAGTGAACACGGTTTCTGTGTTATGTTTGACGGAAGTAGGAGTTCAGGATCACTTCTTGATCATTACTAGTTGACGACCGTTCCTTTTGCTCTCTTCTCGCTCTTGTTTGCATATGTTAGCCACCATATCATGCTTAGTCGCTGCTGCAGCCTCACCACTTTACCCCTTCCTTTCCCTTTAAGCTTTGCTAGTCTTGATACCCATGGTAATGGGATTGCTGAGTCCTCGTGGCTCACAGTTTACTACAACAACAGTTGCAGGTATAGATTTATGCGATGTTCAGGACGCGAGAGCGATGCTTGCTTGCATTGAGTTCTTCTTCTGCTTCTTCTTCGATTAGGGGATAGGTTCCAGGTCGGCAGCCTGGGCTAGCAGGGTGGATGTCGTTTGAGTTTCTGTTTGTGGTTCATCCGTAGTCGGATGATGCTCTGATGTATTGTGATGTTGTATTCATGTGGCATTATATGCCCCTTGTATGTATCCCCATCTATTATGTAATGTTGATGTAATGATATCCACCTTGCAAAAGCGTTTCAATATGCGGGTCTATCCTTGGTGGGACCTTCGAGTTCCTTTTGGATAGGGTTGCATATTGGGTGTGACACTGTTGCTCTGTCATCTCCACGGCTTGGGCGACGACGAACTCTGCCTCCGCCTCCGTCATGTTGAACCCCGGAATAGGCTGCTCCGCATCCTCCTCCGACGGATCCGTCACCTTCATCGTCTCCAGTAGCTACTCTACGTCCTCCTCCTCTAGTTGCTGCTCCTCCTCCTCCTTTGGCTCCGGCGAGTCCGGAGGCAGCCCGACAGCGATGCTGGCAGCGCGCCTCGCCTGGATCTCCTCCGCGATCTGCCTCTGACGCTTCGGAGTCAGCATAGCGTATGTCGTGATCTTGCAACGGACCATGGTGATGTCGAAGAGCATGGGAAAGCGGAGGAGAGGAGGCGGACGGGCTCGGGTGGCGGCGCAGAGAGGGAGGCGGTGGATGGGCTAGGGTTGGGGGACGTCGGCCGGCTTAAATAGCCAGATTTAGCCTCGGGCAGCATGAAAGAATGCGTGAAGCGTATGCCTTTGGGCAGGGACCCGCTGCGTGTTATATAGCCAAGGATAAGTTACAAGATACGGTAGTTAGGTCATGGATTGATCCTTAAGAAAACACATACAAGATATGAGGATAAACCCTAACTACCTAACTACCAGATTACAACAACACACACGCACGTGATCTAACCTCTATGGCGGTATAAACGGTTTATACAATACCGTATATACACAATACAACTCTTTCTAACACGCCCCCTCAATCACAGCTTCATCAAGTTGAGATTGCTCTTGAAGTCTTCTAACTTCCGCCATGATAAAGCTTTGGTAAAGCCATCTGCAACTTGATCACCTGTGGGAATAAAACGAATGTCCAGCAGTTTGTTTGCTACTCTCTCTCAAACAAAATGATAGTCAACCTTTGTGTGTTTTGTCCTTGCATGAAATACTGGATTTGCTGACAGATATATAGCACCATTATTATCACACCAGAGACGTGCAACTGGTGAATGCATAACTCCAAGTTCACTAGCAAAGTTTGAACCCAAATAATCTCAGCAGTGGCATTAGATAAAGATTTGTACTATGCCTCTGTACTGGGCCGAGAGACAGTAGCTTGCTTACATGCACTCCAGAAGATCAGATTCGGACCAAAAAATACATAGAACCCTCCTGTTGACCTTCTGTCATCTGGACATCCTGCCCAGTCAGCATCAGAGAAAGCACTAACAACATTGAAAGTTGACTTGGTAAAATTTCAGACTCGTACTCATAGTACCCCTAAGATATCTCAAGATTATCTTGACAACTGTCATATGCTGAGAGGTGGGAGAATGCAAGTACTGGCATACTTTGTTAACAGGAAAACAAATGTCAGGTCTTGTCGGTGTTAAGTACTGCAAAGCAGCTACCATGCTCCTGTATTTTGTTGACTCCTCGGCTCCTAAAGGCTCTCCTTCTTCTCTTGACAGTTTTTCTGACGTAGAGAGAGGCATGTTTGAAACCTTGCAATTTATCATTCCTGCATGCTTAAGCATATCCAAGACATATTTTTCTTGAGTGAGAAGTATTCCATCTTTTACCTTTCTAACCTCAATACCCAAGAAGTAGTGCATGTCACCCAAATCTTTCAAGGCAAAATCCTTCTTAAGATCTTCTAGTAATGCTATGGTTGCATCTTGTGATGAGCTAGCAACAATGATATCATCAACATAGACCAACATAAATATGGTGATATTTCCTTTCCTATAGAAGAACAAAGAAGTATCTCCCTTGGATGATTTGAAGTGTTTGAAGTTTTTCACTTAACTTGGAGTACCAAGCCCTAGGTGCTTGTTTTAGTCCATACAGGGCTTTATCAAGTTTGCAAAGATAATTTTCCTTGCCTTTTACCTCATAACCAGGTGGTTATCTCATATAAACTGCTTCCTCTAGAACGCCATGAAGGAACGCATTCTGTACATCCAATTGCCTTAGGCTCCAATTTCTTGACACTTCAACAGAAAGAACAAGTTTGATGGTAGCTGCCTTTACAACAGGACTAAAAGTATCTTCATAGTCTATACCATATCTCTGTTTAAAACCTTTTGCTACTAGCCTTGCCTTATGCCTATCAACTTGACCATGTGCTTTTCTCTTAATTCTGTAGACCCACTTACAGTCAATGACATTTTTGCTTCGTGTTGGTGGAACTAGGTGCCATGTCTTATTCTTAATAAGAGCACCATACTCATCATTAATAGCCATTTTCCATTTAGTGTTACTTAGAGCTTCATGTAAACTACTTGGTTCACCAGTAGTTGTTAAGCCTCCAAAACGAGGTTTAAGCTTGTCATACCTGACTGTACCATCTGTACGAATTTGTGGTTTTACAATACCATGTTGTGATCTTGTCCTCTGAGTCGGCACATCAGGAGCTGTATGAGATTGCGCCGTAGAAGATCCGGTGGAAGGGGTCACGGCCGCACGGGATCCGATGTCGATCCTGCCGTCAGTTGCACGGGATCCCACATCGATCCTGTCGTCAGCGCCAGGGGATCCGGTATCCCGCCTTGTCGCTTCTGCGCCAGTCGATGCCCCCGCACCAGGTTGGTCCACTTGGCAGTCATCATGAGGCGGCGTGCGATGCGAGGAGCCGGCCGGCTGATCCTGCGTCGTGTGCCCACCAGAGGTTGGCCCACCTGGGGAACCGGCGCCCCACGCGCCCACGCGCCCTCTTGGCCCACCTGGGGAACCGGTGCCCGACGCGCCCACGCGCCCTCCTGGCCCACCTGGGGAACCGGCGCCCGACGCGCCCACGCGCCCTCTAGGAGGGGTGCAATCTGAGGCAGATTCGCCCGAGCTTCCGCCTGCACCTGCTTTGTCAGCCTCGGGATTAGCGCTGGCAGCACCTGAATCTCCTTCATGCTCCGCGCCATTTTCGTCTTGTACTGTCTGCATAAAATGACGCACATGAGTTGGATTTTCACCAGAATTAGCAAGAAATTTAGCATGTTGATCAAGCACACGTTCACCCCCATGATCAATAGGCTCAAAGGATATAGTTTCAGGTGGCAACAAGATTTCAGAGCGAAGGGAAGTGACTGCATTAGGGTTTAAAGCCTTGAAAGAGAAAACCATTTCATCAAAAATGACATCCCTGGATATGTAGACTCGGCCGATAGCAACATCAAGACATTTGAAGCCTTTGTGAAGATTACTGTATCCGAGGAAAACACATTGTTTGGATCGGAATTCTAATTTTCTTGAATTGTAGGGACGGAGATTGGGCCAACAAGCACACCCAAAGACCCGAAGTGAATGATAGTTTGGTTGTTCATGAAACAGACGAACGGAGGGAGTTTCAAAGTTGATCACTTTACTAGGGGTGCGATTTATCAGATACGTGGCAGAGAGAAAAGCCTCATCCCAAAATTTGAGAGGCATAGGGGCATGAGCCAAGAGGGAAAGTCCCACATCTACAATGTGACGATGTTTTCTTTCAGCTGATCCATTCTGCTGGTGAGCATGTGGACAGGAGACATGGTGGGTGATTCCTAGTTGGCGAAAAAAGGAATTTAGGTGTTCATACTTGTCACCCCAGTCTGTTTGCATGGTGATAATTTTTCTATTGAACAACCTTTCAACTAATGCTTGAAATTCATGAAAGATCTTAAAAACTTCACACTTGTGCTTAAGAAGATAGATCCACGTGAATTTGCTATAATCATCAATAAAAGACACATGATAGTTTTTCCTATTGATAGAATCACGGGCAGGCCCCCATACATCCGAGAAAATTTGCTCTAAAGGAGCTTTAGGTACACTGAACGAACTAGGATAAGGGGGTTGATGGCTCTTACCCAATTGGCAAGCATCACACACGCCTTCTTTATTCAACTCACTGCTTGAAAAGGGAATGTTGTTGTGGCTAAGGACATGACTTACTATGGTTGATGAAGGATGCCCTAGCCGACTGTGCCACCTGTCCGTGGACACTTCATTGACACCGAACACCTACTTGCTTGAATTCATCGGAGCCGATGATAGGGGATAGAGACCATGTCTATACCTGCCGTGGAGAAGGGTTCTCCTCGTTCACTGTCCCTTAACAAAAAAGAAACGTGGGTGAACTTCAAGAAAGGTATTGTTGTTAGTGGACAAGCGATGAGCTGAAATAAGATTTTTGGTGGCATCGGGTATATGCAATATGTTTTTAAGATGAAGATCACGAGTGGGGGTTCGAACTGTGGATTGACCAATATGACAAATTTCCATACCTTCTCTGTTTGCAGTGTGGACTTGCTCGTTGCCGTTGTATTTGTTGTGGACTATCAGCTTGTCGAGCTCGCTGGTGATGTTACCTGTGGCCCTCGTATCGAGGTACCAGTTGGTGTCCACTCCATACGACGAGGTGGTGGCCGATCCCGCACTTTTCTTGTTCTTGGCAAAGGAGATGTCGAAGCGGCGGTAGCACTCGACGGTGGTGTGATTTGGCTTCTTGCAGATCTGGCAGACAACCTCAGGGAGATCATTGCCTCCTCCATTGCCGTTGCCATGGCCTCCATTGCCATGGCCACCGCCTCCAATGCCACAGCCTCCATTGCCGCGACCGCTTCTGTTGCCACTGCCACCATTGCCACGGCCGCCTCCGCCGCGACCGAAGCCACCACGACCATAGGAGACAGCGTTGGCCGAGGACTGAGAGGACTGGTTGCCACCTTTTTGGTGGTGGAGAGGGTGATCCGCATGTTGACGATGTTGGCCTGCGTTTGGGAGAGAAACATTTCCTTGATTGCGGTCCATGCCGCGGCGGCCTTGGTGGGGTGGGCGACTTGGATCATCACAAGTGCAGAGATCGAGTAGAAGATGAAACTCGGCACCTGGGAGTCTTGCGCCAGAGCGATCTGATGCGCCGGGTTCGCCAACTCGGTGGACTTGCCATCCTTGTCAGCAAGCTTGGGCTCCGGGAACGGGTGATCGGGGTTGAGGTGGTCGATTAGCTGGGCTCCGCGGATGGTGGCCAAGGGCTGCGCACGCCACACGAGATAGTTGCCGCGATGAAGCTTGTCAGTGATGGGAATGAATGAGGGCATAGGGAGCAGCGGCGGCGGTGCTGGAGCTAGCCATGGCTATGAGATTGGACGCGATAGAGAAAACTAGGCTCTGAATACCATAAAAGAATGCGTGAAGCGTATGCCTTTGGGCAGGGACGCGCTGCGTGTTATATAGCCAAGGATAAGTTACAAGATACGATAGTTAGGTCATGGATTGATCCTCAAGAAAACCTATACAAGATATGAGGATAAACCCTAACAACCTAACTACCAGATTACAACAACACACACGCACGCGACCTAATCTCTACGACGATATATACGGTTTATACAATATGGTATATACACAATACAACTCTTTCTAACACAGCGAGCTGCAGTGCAACGCGGTGTTCACACCGTGGCGACGGAGGAGGCGTCAGTCGGACCGCCGGGTTTCCAGGCAATTCTGCGTGGAACCCCATCATCAGTCCTACGTGGCGGGCGCGCCCGGGTGCCCCATATCTGCCCCCATATTTGGGATGGATATGAGGGGTGCCGGTCAACCCGGGCGTTTGTGGCCCATTTGAGGCGCCCGTCTTGGTCAAATTTTCGTGACCAGGCGGGCCACCCGGGCTTTTGAGGCCAGTTTGGGGAGTCCGACTGTAGATGCTCTTAGGGAAGCTCGCCATCGTTGTTTTTATGCGAGACAGGCCAAAAAGCGCAGGCTTGGTTGCCGATGGTGAGGGGGGTCATCGGATACCACGCGTGCAGATCATTTTAGATGTAGGTTCTAGGGCCCTAGTGGTTTAGGTTTTTGGATCGTTCGACGTCTTGGCTTTGGCGGCGGCGACAGTGATGCTAAATAAAGAAGCTCCAGATTCTTCTTCGGCGAGGCGATCATCTATTTGGTCAACGATGAATTTGGGAATCAGTCTGTTCAAGCGGGAAAATAATGCAATATGCAAATCAACCAGCCGATCACTCCGTCGGTTAGTGCATGCTTGGATTAATTAACTTACGGGGGAAATAATGCAAATCAACCAGCCGATCGCTCCGTCGGTTCCACCGCATCATACATGAAACACACATGTTCACAGGCCCAATACACCGTTGTTCTCCCCATCCTTATCATGTTTGCTTTCCGAAAGGGAGAGGGTCGTTTTGGCACATGGGAGCATATGCTCCTGGATTTTAAAATACGTTCGTTTCATGAAAAACCGTCAACTTTTGTATCATATGAAGAAAAAAAGACAAAATTTAGTGGTAAAAAAGGCTTTTCATGAGACATTTTTTGTCTTTTTTACACAAGGCATATAAAATGTCGGTTTCTCACGAAACTTGGCCTGCGCACATACAATGTTGAGATGCGCGCGTCAAATTTGCGTTCGGAATTTTTCGACATTTTGAAATATATTTTTCGATGGCGGGAGCATATGCTCCCATGTGCCAAAGTGAATTTATGAAAGAAGAAAGCAAGCCAGCCGATATACAGGCTTGTGCGCCGCCATCGCTACGTAGTGCTACAACCACCAAACCGCCATGCTGCTCCGGCGCTAGAAGCTGAAGGTGAGCACCGTGATCCTGACTAATGCCCTGCTGAATATCCTCTCTACAACAGTGCCGTTGCTACATGTCTCGTATCTGATGCCGATTGCCATTGCTGCGGCGATGGTGCTGATGCATTCGTTGTTGTCGGTGCTACAGAGGAGTGCGGTGTTCGACAGTTGGTCATCACCGCCATCGGATTTTTTGCAGACGAGCATCGATGTTGCATCATCGGCCGTTGTCGCCTCGCGCCGGTATTGTAAGGGTTGACTACCTCGCCGCCGCATGCTACAAGGCCACATATGTCCTTGTGTTTTTTGAAACATGGGGAATGTTTCAATGGAAACGCAACGGTGCCGCAATGCAGGCGCGGCGACATTTTCTGAAATAAATCCTTGGTTACCTGCAACAAGTCCTCTGTTGCAAAAAAGAAATATGCAACAAGACATCTGTTGCAAAAATTTTTACAATAAGACCTCTGTTGAAAAAAGAATCTGCAAAAAGCCCTCTGCTGCAAAAAAGAAATATGCAACAAGAGCTCTATTGCAAAAATATTATGTAACAAGACCTCTGTTGCAATGGTGAAGGCGCCGCTCGGCTGCTAGATGCGCCAGATCTGACAGCTCGCGACCCGGCTGATCTTTTGAAAAGATCAGCCGGTGGACGCGTAGCATGCGCCTAACTTATGGGGGCAACTAAACTAAAGTAAAGATTACCTTTTGAGGTGCATCGGTAAGGATTTTTTTTTTGCGTGGAAGCGCGCCAAGTGATATGTCAACCGTCACCACATGTCACGTGTTGGGCGCTTCTTTTGAAAAAAAAATCCTATGATCTTTTTGGGTATTAGATGGCTTTATTTTTGTTTGGTTTTTCAGTTTTGTCTGGTCCTCCTTAGGTTTTAGAGGATTTTTTTTGGGAAGCAGTGCTTTTTCACAAGATGCATAATATATGCTTTTGTGGGTGTGCTTCCCGAAAAAGAGAAATCACATATTTGCTTGCATGAGAAGCATAGATTTGCTTCCGCAAAAAGTATAACATGTGCTTCCATGAGAAGTATAGTTGTTTTTTGGAAAATAAAAAAAAACGCAATTGTGCTTCTACGAGAAACATAGTTGTGCTTCTGCGAGAAGCACAACTCAAAAACACAGCCTTGCTTCCGCAGAAGCACAGACCGCGCTTCCCCCCAAAAAGGGAAAAGCAGAACCCATGCTTCCAAAAAAAAAGTGAAACCCGCACCGTGTTTTTGAGCTCCGGTTTTTTCGTTCCCTTTTTTGTATTTGTTTTTTATTGCTCATTTATTTAATTTTTGTTTTTCTTGTATTTTCTTTTCTTGTTTTTAGTTTTTCTGGAAAAAAATTGTCAAAACAAAAACATGGATCTAGTTTTGAAGTTCTTGACGTGAGAAATACAATTGTGAAAACTGTTTGGTACTTAGACGGACAGTTCAATAGATACAATATTTTGACTAAATAAATCGACAAAAAAGAAAAAAAAACTCTCATATTACGACAAGTGGCACACTTATTACATTGCACCACTTGTCAGCACCTAGCAGGTGGGTACTGGCCTTTGCAAGGATAACCAATGCAAAGGAATGGAAATAGTGAAACCAGATAAGCAAACAAAGAAAAGCGAAGAAAATAGAGAAAAGAAACAAAGTAAGGAAGGAAAGGAAAAAAGCCAGTAAAACTGGGAAAAACTAAGAAAAATGAAGAAAAACGAAGAAAATAAACAAAACCGCGCGTGTGCTAGTAATTAGATTGAGATGCGTAGGTGTGTTTAGCTAGCTAGCATTGTACTTATATATACGATGACTAATGGCATAGTCGAGCTTGATATTCTACATACCTAATAGTATCATGCCTACTAATTTATTTATTTCAACATGCAATCATGCCATCTCATCATATTATAAATGATATAAGACCCACCACAACAAACAAACATGTATGAAAAACGACCCACTATACCATTTAATCATGCATGAAAAATCTTTCACATTCAATTATTCTACTTATATTCAATAAATATTGTTACAACTATACATAATGTTATAAATCATATGTATTTAAATTTTGGTTCTCATGTTGTCAACCTAAATTTTCATCAACCAATTCCTGTAGCAATGCATGGGGTATCCTCTAGTATATTTGAATTCAACTAGCCAAGAATTCAACTTTTATCTCAAACTTCATATATAGCTAGCTAGCATAGTATAATACTTATACTACAATTGATGGTAGGTACGTTTTGGCACCATTAGACATGATCCCCAACTTCATTTTTTTACTTATGTATGAGCGCCACACTAGTTGCCAAACACGCTAAAAATATGCTAGTCAATTTTAGAGAACACTTCCACCCCCATGCATAAAGCATCAAAAGAAGCAAAGATATCTTGTGCAAATGACAATTGGTGAAGAGCTTGAGCACTTGCCAAAAGCCACGGCCTTCTATTACACTAGAGGGTAACGGGCGCTTTGCCGTGCCATTCTTCGGTTTTGAAATTAATTCTATTATCTTTCAAGAGTTAGTATAGCAATTCACATTTTGCGCATATCGCGGAAGCTGTCGAGCAAACGTGGACCTCAATAGACATTATTGGGTTGGCCATGTAGGCATGTCCTTCTAGTTTTGGGACGGTCGATTTTTTTTTCTTTTCTTTTTTTCTCCACCAGTTTTCTTTTTCATGTTCTATTTTTCTGTTTATTTTTTATTTTTTTTTCTATTTATTTTTTATTTCATGAATATCTTTCATATTGTTTTTTAAAATCAGTAACAAAATTAAAATTCTTCAACTTTTTTCAAATCCATAAATGTTTTCAACAAATTGGGAATATTTTTAATAGTACAAGATTTTCTAATTGGTAAATCTTTTTGTATCCACCAAAAATATTTAAAATTTGTGAACATTTTTAAAAGATAATGAATAATTCATAAATATGTGGAAAAAACTAAACCATTGACATTGTTTAAATTCATGATTTTTTTTGAAAATTCAAATAAAAATACTAAAGTGTTTTTAAATTTCTTACAAAGTGTTTTAATAGAATTTCGGTCCTGATACTATCATGTGGAACCCATGACCTGACTAGCCCTTACAGCTGGAGTCCACTTCGATTGAATAAGTTTGGAGCTCTCCTAGGCTTTTATTCCTAGGGAGCTCGTTTTTATTTTCTCTTTTTTATTTCATGAATATTTTTTAGGTTTATGAATATATATTGAAATTCAGGAACATAACTAAATATTTCAATATATTTTATTCAATTAAATGGTTACTTCAAAATTGTGAACGTTTTCACTTTTGGGAATATTTTTAAAATTTACAAATATTTTTTAAATCCATGAACATTACTAAAAAATCATGACCATTTTAAAAAGATCATGAATAGTTATAAAACTCGTGAACATTCTTTAGAACCATGAATATATTTTTCATGTCCGTGAAGAACTTATGAATTTACAAACTTCGTTCAAATTCACAAATGTTTTCAAAAAGTTGTAAACACTTTTGGAAATTCACAAATATTAAAGTGTTCTAATAAATTATCGGTTAGGGTTTTGTCATGTGGGACGCACGGTCCAACTAGACCCTTAAAGGCGGGGTTCACTTTGAGGAAAAAACTTTGGAGCTCGGCTAGGCCTCTATTCCTAGCGAGCTTAGTAATTGTTCGCAATAAATGAAATACCTGAATGTTTTTTTAGTAAAGCATTTTAATAGAATATTAGTTCTGATACTGTAATGCGGGGCCCGCGATCCAACCAAACCCTTACAGGAGGGGTTCACTTCAAGCAAAAAAACAGCAAATAAACAAAATATCAAGCAAAAAGGCTAAATACAAGTTGCCTGGTTTTTGAATCCGCGCCAGTTGAATTCGTGGGAGAAGGAACCAGGCGAGGGATCAAGGCCCGGGGAGGTGGGGATGCCCGCAAGGCCTCGACCATGAATGCGCCATAGTTAGCAGAGGCGAGTTTGAAGGTTGTGGTTCGGCGTACCCGGGGAGGGGGTGCAGGCTCGTTGTTGGTTTAGAGGGTTGGTCAGAGGTGGCGTCAACATGGCGGTGGGCGACAGTGAGGGGAGGGTGTGGCAACAAGGCTGACGCGGGGGTGCAGCTGGCCGCGTGCGTTGGAGATAGGAGGTTCGGACGGTGGTCGTGGACGGTTCCGAAAAGAAGATTAATAAGGGCATTAGGTAGAAGAATACCATCTCCGGCATTACATCGAACTATTCGAAATAATCGATTGACCCAGAAAAATGACCGACTCCTAGACAGGCAATAGATTCAACATTTAACAATTTGAAGTACAACTGCTAAGCTAGTTAAGCGATTTCTGGGGAAAAATGGAATTAATGAGTGTGAGTGAAACAGAGGCACGAGAGATACGGCAGTTACTGTATACCAAACACTATGTATACGGAAGAAAGCAAGTACTGTCTATTCTAGGGGTACTACGATATGAATGTTTTTCTTTCTTTAGCGTTGCATGGTGACGGTTTACGCATCACTTGCCAATTCCATCCAAAAACACCCAGGCTTATGTACATAATTTGTACGATCCATACATATTGGTACATGGCATGTACATACGTATGTAGTTATCATACTTGGAGATGCATGCAGATGCTCCAACGGAAAATCCGTCGAACGTGGAGTTTCTGCACCGGAGCTCACTTGAGCTCGGGTGAACAGTAAAATCGAAAAAAATTCAAAAAAATTCAAAAAATTAATATTTTTTTTGGTAGAAACATTGACAAAAGTTTTAAGTGCTTACAAAAATTCGTCATGAAATCACATTTCTAGAAGGCGTGGCAAAAAGAAACAAAATCGGTACTCCGAAAATGCTACTTTCAAAAGCATTTTGGAGCCTGAATTTGTTTTTTTGCCATGCCTTACAGGAATGTGATTTCATGATGAATTTTTGCAAGCACTTAGAACTTTTGTCAATGTTTCTTCCAAAAAAAATTGAAATTTTTTGAATTTTTTGAATTTTTTTTATTTTACTGTTCACCGAGCTCAAATGAGCTCGGGAGCAGAAAGGCATTTTCGCGGAAAATCACGTATTAATCACGTACATGCACCCATAAGTCAGTGGTGTCCATCGCTTGCATCTGCATGATTTATCTTTATCGTCTGTGCGCTTTAGGGAAGCTCTTCTTCATTGTTTTTGTGCAAGGCAGGCCAGAAAGCTAGTGCAGGCTTGGGTTAACTTATGGAGCAACTAAACTAAAGGTTACCTTTTGAGACGCTTCGGTAAGGATCTTTTTTTTGCCTGGGAACGTGTCAAGTGATGTGTAAACCGTCACCATGTATTGCGTGTTGGGTGCTTCCTTTGATTTTTTATTTATTTTTCTATGTGCAGTTTTGGGTTTTAGATGTCTTTTTTCTTTCAGTTTTGTCCGGTATTTCCTAGGTTTTGAAGGATTTTATTATTGAAACAATGTTTTTTCTTCAAGAGACACAATATGTGCTTCTGTGCACATTTATGCTTCTCGAAAAAGGAAAAAGCATATATTTACTTTCGCGAGAAGCACAGACTTACTTTCACAAGAAGTATAGTTGTGTTTCTCACAAAGGAAAAAACACAGTTGTGTTTCAACGAGAAACACATCTATGCTTCCACGAGAAGCATAGCTCAAAAACACAGCCTTGCTTCCCGTAGAAGCACATACCGTGCTTCCCTGAAAAAAGAGAAAAGTACAACCTATACTTCTCCCCCAAAAAAGTGAAAATCGCACTGTGCTTTGGGGCTCCGGTTTTTTCCTTCTGTTTTTTTGTTCATTTTTATTGCCCTTTTTAGTTTTTTCTTTTTTTATGGATTTTTATTTTGCCTTTCTGATTTTTTATGAAAAAATGTTTATCGAAACCTAATAACACGGATCAAGTTTTTGAATATCCCAACGCGAGAAATCCAACAGTGAAAGCGATTTGGTATTTAGATGCACGGTTCAATAGATACAATTATTAAATAAATAAATAAATAAATAAGAGAAAAAAACTCTCAGGTTGTGACAAGTGGCAAACATACATTGCTCCACTTGTCAATACCTGAAAGGTGGACAGTGGCCTTTGCAAGGGGTAACCATTAACTAGTGATTTTGTTAACTTATAAATATTCATGGCCTCCCGCCTATAATTTGGGCTTGGCCATTATAGGAATCAAAGGTCGAATCAATGGCACAGTCAAGCTTTATATTCATGCTTGACTCGACCTTTGATTCTTATATATCTAAGGGAGTCATCTCTATTAATTTATTTATACCTAAGGGAATCATGGCCTTCCGGAACGTATATGGCTGCACAGGCCGCAACTTTGTCTTGCTTATACCGGCCCAATAAGAAAACAAGTGTAGCTTCCCATTCGTTTCTTTCAACTCATTGTACGTTTTCCCATTTTTTTTCATTTGTTTATATTTTCAAAACATATTCTAAATACATATATTTCAAACCATAAATTAATTTATATTAATCATGAATTTTAAAATGTTAAAGGGGTGCGATTTTTTTGTTAGTATAATTTAAAATAATGATGATACATTACATATTTTATTTAAAAAAAGAGAGACCATTTATTAAAAATATTTGGAGGTATAAGAAAAATGTATGGTTGGTAGGAAAGGAAGTAGACATCAAAACATATATTTGAAAAGAATGTTAATCATGATATGAAAAATGATAAGCCTGTATAACAAAATGTATGAGATATATACCAAAAATGTACAATGTGTATGGAAACAATTGACATCAACACATATATTTGGAAAAAAATGACTATCAATTATATGAAAATTGTTAACGTGTATAAAAAAATGTTTCCAATGTATATAAAAAATGTAGAACGTGCATGGAAAAAATAGACATCAAAACATATAGTATTTTAAAAAAATTAAACATGTATTAGAAACTTTTGTAGATATATACCAAACATGTACATTATGTGTCAAAAAAGTAGACCGAAAAAAGTATTTAAATGTTAATCATGTATTTGGAAATGGTAAATGTGTATATGAAAATGGTCATAATGTATATTAAAAATGTTGAGCGTTTACCGAAGAAAAGTTCACATGTGTTGAAAAAAAAGAATCCGTTGAAAATTGACAAAGAAACAAAGAAAAACAAAAACACCAGCAAAACCAAAAATAAAAACAAAAAATAATGCAAAAGAATGGAAATAGAGAAACCTGAGAAGGAAACAAAGAAAAGTAAAGAAAACTCAGAAAAGAAACAAAGAAAACAGACAAAGAAAGAAATGAAAGCAAAAACCTGTGAAACTGAGAAAGAAACAAAAGAAACAAGAAAGAAAAGAAACAAATCAGTATTTAGATTGAGATGCGTAGGTGCGTTTAGCTAGCTAGTAAAGTACTTACATATACTATGATTAATGGCACAGTCAAGCTTTATATTCTATATACCTAAGGGAGTCATCTCTATTAATTTATTATCTCAGTATGGAAACATGCCACCTCATCATATAATTATGAATGAGATAAGACCCACCACAACAGGCAATCATGCATGAAAAAGGACCCACTACACCATTCAACCATGCATAAAAAAATCTTTTTCCATTTAATTTTTCTACTTATATTCAATAAAAATTGTTACATCTATACATAATCTAATAAGGCATATGTATTTTAAATTTTGATTCTCATGTTATCAACCCAAATTTCTAATCAATAAATTTCCATAGCAACGCACAAAGCATATCCTCTAGTATAGCTGAATTCCACTAGCCAAGAATTCAACTTCTAGCTCAAACTTCATATGTAGCTAGCTAGCATAGTATATAGTACTGATATACTACGATTTATGGTACGTACGTTTTGCCACCATTGGACATGATACCAACTTCTATTCAATATGGTATCTAAGCCAGCAGGTTTTGAGTTCAAGACTCTGTCAATGCAATATTAAAAAAAGATCATCCAGCTACATAAATCTCTCGTCTAAGTACTAAAGATTAGACGTGAGGGGGTTGTTGAAATATATTGTCCGCCTCTCTTTGTCAGTTCGGACTTTTGGATAAGTTGACTGGATCATGAATTCAATAACTTCTTCTTTTACTTATATATGAGCGCCACACTAGTTGTCAAACACGCTAAACTACTGTAGCCAATTCTAGAGCACACTTCCATCCCATGCATAAAGCATCAAAAGAAGCAAAGATATCTTGTGCACTTGCAAAAAGTCACGAGAATTCTATTACACTAAAGGGTAACACGCGCTTTACCATGTTGTTCTTTGGTTTTGAAATTAATTCAATTTTCTTTCAAGAGTTATTATGACAATTTATATTTTATGCATACTGGCATACCGCAGAGGCGGTTGAGCAAACGTGGATCTCGGCAGACATTATTGGGTCGGTCATGTAGGCCTATCCTTCTAGTTTTGGGAAGGTTCCGGTCAATATTTTTCTCTTATTTTTTTCTCTGCCAATTTTCTTTTTCATGTTCTATTTTTATTTAAGCCAGCTCACTTATTTTCTGCCCACGCAGTTTGGAAAACCTTATTTGTCGCCAATGCAGCAAATAGTTGGAGTTTTGCGTGGGGCGCCCAAGAGAAGGCCAGCCTGTTTTAGTTTTTTCTGAGTTATGTTTCTATTTTTATTTCTCTATTTCTTTCCTTACAAGTTTATTATTTACTTTAATTTTTCAAAATTCAATATTTTAAAATAATTTACATAAATTCATTTTTTTCTAAATTTTCAAAAAATATTCAGAATACCAAAATTTTATTCCCATTTCGAAAAAAAATCAGAACTATAATTTTTTGTTCCCATGCTGAAATTTTCCCAAATATTTTTTAAAAAATCACATATTCTAAAAAAAATTGTATTTTCCAAAAAAAATCGATTTAAAGAAAATTCTATTTTTTCCAAATTCAAAAAATATTCTTGTTTAGTAAAATTTTAAAGAATCCAAAAAATGTTCGAGTTGAAAATAGTACATTTTCTAAAATTGTTCAGAATGTTCAAAACATGTTCCCGTTTTCAATTATTGTTAATAAATTTATTTATTTATTGTGTTTATAAAAGTTTCATGCTTGTAGAAATGTTTGTGAATTTTCTAAAAAAAATTCCATTTTGAATTTGTTCGTGATTTTGCAAAAAAATTAAGAATTTCTCAAAAACCTTTTCGCATTTTTTAGAAAATGTTCAGGATTTCAAAAGTTGTTCACATTTCTAAGAATATTCGGCAATTCATAATTTTTTTAAAGTTCAAAATGAATCAATCAAAAGAATCAAAAAGTGCTTTGAATCTTATGCTGCAATATGTTATTAAACTAGATGATAGCCAGCACGTTGTGGCGGGAACACGTTGGAATTGTTTGCAGTATATTATTTTGATGAGATTTGATTGTCTTAAATTTCAATATTGAACTAAAAATTAAAATTACATATGATCTGTTGTATTCAGTTACTAGAAGTGGGGATCAACTAGTTAAGTATATATGATATTTGCGCTGGCCTTGGGTTAGCAGGATGCATTTGTTCGAGTGGCTAGCAGCACGTGGTCGGTGTTTGAGGTCGTGAGTTTGATCCTTCAAGACGTATTTTTTATCACGCCTTACAAACATACGTCATTTTGGTGCCTGGCAATGGGTTGGCCCAGACGCGTGCTGTTGTGCGTTCCACGCACTATTTGGCGCAACTAGTGTCTTATAATAGCTCCCACGCATCTAGCTCAAGGAAAAGCAAAAATAATTGCTCTATCCCCAGGCTGTATTGTGCCTCAGCCGCACTCCCCTACTGGGTCTGCTCCGCATCTGGACCATCGATCCTCGCCGAGGGATGCACAAATATGTTGCGGCCGTAAGGAACCAAACTTGCGACCCATCCAGTTCCTCACCCAGATGCCAACTGAGCTAGGTCAATTTTGCTACATAAAAATTGTTGGTCCTCCTACTAAAATATATATGGATTTTGTTCCGTCCGTTCCGCACGTGGTTCTCATTTTTCTTGTCCCCCGGGTGGGCCAGACTGGGCCTAAGCACACATTTCTTTTCTATCGAAAGGATGAGCAGCAAAAAAAATTAGGCCACGAGGGCATTGAACTATGGACCTCCCCATTATGCTGATGGACAAAACCAACTCAGCTAGCTTGCAATTATGATAGGATTATCCAAAGTTGGAGCTTTATAAGCTAGCTTGCAATTATGATGGGATTAATCCCACCTTGGAGCTTTATCCTAAATCCTGTCTGTTTTTATATGTCCTTAAGTTGTTTAAAAATATGGAAGTTGTCTCGAGAATCATGATCAGAACAAGGGACTCCATAAATTATTGCCGGTGGTAGCTTGCAAGTGACAATAAAAGAGAATATGCTGGTTGTCGACAATTAAAAGAAATTATGGGCACATGTCAATGAAAGAGGATATGTTGGTTTGAGTCTAAGTAAAAAAATGTGAGCACGTGAGCACTAAAATAATCAAAGAGAATATACCCTAATAAATAAGGGACACTCATGTCTGGTTATCCGTTGATTATGCTAATGAAACAGGATTTATGTGATGCAATTAATAATCCATCCGATTACGCCGTTATATGAGAGAGTGTCGAAGCAACCATGTCCCGAAGGTCGCCGGGCTGCCACCAAATGAGGAGGCAGCCGCAACCCTGAGATGGAGGCAAACCAAGGGACAAAAAGGCACGAGTAGGATGATCGCAGCCATACCAAGCAACCCCATCACTATCAAGATCTTGTGGGCCAAACAAGACCCTGGAGAAGACTGCTGGTCCGCGCCGCGGAGACCATTTTTTATGAACACACCAATTATTTCTCTCGTCGCTTCTCACAAAAGCAAATTCCCTTCCGTTATAACGTATGAACATATGTGCTAGTAATACTTATAAACTACGGTTGATGGTACCTACATTATGCCACCATTGGAGATGATACCAACCTCTTCTTTTTTACATATATGAGCGCCACACTGGTTGTCAAACATGCTAAAATACTCTAGTCGATTTTAGAGCACACTTTCATCCCATGCATAAAGCATCAAAAGAAGCAAAGATATCTTGTGCAAATGACACTTGGTGAAGAGCTTGAGCACTTACCAAAATCCACGGGCCTTCTATTACACTAAAGAGTAACACGCGCTTTGCAGTGTTGTTCTTCAGTTTCAAAATTAATTATATTTTCTTCCAGGAATTATTATGGCAATTCGTATTTTATGCATACCGTGGAGGCGTTCGAGCAAACATGGACCTCGACTGATATTATTGGGTTGGCCATGTAGGCCAATCCTTCTAGTTTTGCGAAGGATCCGTCCATTTTTTTTCCTCTGTCAGTTTTCCTTTTCATGTTCTATTTTTCTGTTTAAGTCAACCCACTTATTCCCGGCCCACATAGCTGGCAAAACCCTATTTGTCACACATTGCGACAAATAGTCGGAGCTTTGCATGGGACACCTTAGACCATTCCGACTTGTTTTCATTTCTTCTATGTTCTGCTTCTATTTTTTCTTTCTCTTTTTCTTTCCTACAAGTTTATTTCCCCTTTTTTCCTTTTTTTGTAAATTCAATATTTTCAAAATAATATTCTGAATTTTATTTTATTTTCAAATTTTCAAAAAAAATCAGATTTCCAAAATTTTGTTCCCATTTCGAAAAATATTCAGAACTTTAAATATTTGTTGTCATTTCGAAAAAAAATCGAAATTCAAAAATATTTATCATTTTCTGAAAAAATGTTTGGTTTCCCCAAATGCTTTGAGATTTTTCTAAAAAATTGCACTTAATTTTCCCAATTATTAAAAATATTCTTGTTTTAGTAAAATGTTCAAAAAATCTAAAAATGTTGGCATTTAAAAAATATTTTTTCTAAAATTATTCTGAATGTTCAAAACATGTCCCCGTTTTCAATAATTGCTCCTAAATTCAAAAATTTATTGTGTTTTTTCTAAAAGTTTCATGTTTTGAAAAGTTTTTGTTAACTAACAAAATGTTCCTATTTTGATTTGTTTTCGTTTTTTAAAAAAATGTATGATTTTTTCAAAGAATCTTTTGCTTTTTTAGAAAATAATCAGGATTTAAAAAATTGTTCACATTTCCAAGAATATTCGGCAATTCATAATTCTTTTGTGTAAAAAGTTCAGAAAGCATCAATAAAAAACAAAAGGTGTTTCGAATCTTACACTGTAGTATGTTATCAAATATTCGCGCTAGCCATGGGTTAGCCGGATGCGTTTGTTCGAGCGACTAGCAACACGTGGTCAGGTTTTTGAGGTCGTGAGTTTGTGAAGGAAATATGCCCTAGAGGCAATAATAAAAAATTTATTTTATATTTCCTTATTTATGATAAAGGTTTATTATTCATGCTAGAATTGTATAAACAAACATCGTGTCCCTAGTAAATCTCTGCTAGAATAGCTTGTTAATCAAAGATGGTTAAGGTTTCCTAACCATGGACATGAGTTGTCATTTGATAACGGGATCACATCATTGGGAGAATGATGTGATGGACAAGACCCATCCGTTAGCTTAGCATAATGATCGTTTAGTTTTATTGCTATTGCTTTCTTCATGTCAAATACATATTCTTTCGACTATGAGATTATGCAACTCCCGGATACCGGAGGAATGCCTTGTGTGCAATCTGAAGAAAATATGCCCTAGAGGCAATAATAAAGTTGTTATTTTATATTTTCTTATATCATGATAAATGTTTATTATTCATGCTAGAATTGTATTAACCGGAAACTTGATACATGTGTGGATACATAGACAAAACATCGTGTCCCTAGTAAGCCTCTACTAGACTAGCTTGTTAATCAAAGATGGTTAAGTTTCCTAACCATAGACATGTGTTGTCATTTGATGAACGAGATTACATCATTAAGAGAATGATGTGATGGACAAGACCCATCCGTTAGCTTAGCATACCGATCGTTCCGTTTTATTTGCTATTGCTTTCTTCATGTCATATACATATTCCCTTGACTATGAGATTATGCAACTCCCGGACACCGGAGGAATACCTTGTGTGCTATCAAACATCACAACGTATCTGGGTGATTATAAAGATGCTCTAGAGGTATCTCCGAAGGTGTTTGTTGGGTTGGCATAGATCGAGATTAGGATTTATCTCTCCGAGTATCGGAGAGGTATCTCTGGGCCCTCTCGGTAATACACATCATAAGAAGCCTTGCAAGCAAAGTGACTATTGAGTTAGTTGCGAGATGATGTATTACGGAACGAGTAAAGAGACTTGCCGGTAACGAGATTGAACTAGGTATGAAGATTCCGACGATCGAATCTCGGGCAAGTAACATACCAATGACAAAGGGAATAACGTATGTTGTCATTACGGTTCGACCGATAAAGATCTTCGTAGAATATGTAGGAACCAATATGAGCATCCAGGTTACGCTATTGGTTATTGACCGGAGAGGTGTCTCGGTCATGTCTACATAGTTCTCGAACCCGTAGGGTCTGCATGCTTAACGTTCGATGATGATTTTGTATTATGAGTTATGTGATTTGGTGACCGAATGTTGTTCGAAGTCCTAGATGAGATCACGTACATGACGAGGAGTCTTGAAATGGTGGAGAGGTAAAGATTGATATATAGGACGATAATATTCAGACACCGGAAGTGTTCCGGAGGGTACCGGGTACATATTGATACGTCTCCAACGTATCTATAATTTTTGATTGTTCCATGCTATTATATTATCTGTTTTGGATGTTGAATGGCCTTTAATATGCTCTTTTATATTATTTTTGGGACTAACCTATTAGCCGGAGGCCCAATGCCAGTTTCTATTTGTTGCCTATTTTAATGTTTTACAGAAAAGGAATACCAAACGGAGTCCAAACGGAATGAAACCTTCACGAGGATCTTTCTTGGACCGAAAGCAATCCAGAAGACTTGGAGTTGAAGTTTGGGACTCTACAAGGAGGACACGAGGCAGGAGGGCACGCCCAGAGGGGGGGGGGGGTAGGCGCGCCTCCCACCCTCGTGGGCCCCTCGTAGCTCCACCGATGTACTTCTTTCGCCTATATATACTCTTATACCCTAGAAACATTAGGGGGGGCCACGAAACCACTTTTCCACCGGTGCAACCTTCTGTACCCGTGAGATCCCATCTTGGGGCCTTTTCCGACGATCTACCGGAGAGGGAATCGATCATGGAGGGCTTCTACATCAACACCATTGCCTCTCCGATGAACCGTGAGTAGTTTACCACAGACCTTCGGGTCCATAGTTATTAGCTAGATGGCTTCTTCGCTCTCTTTGATTCTCAATACAAAGTTCTCCTTGATGTTCTTGGAGATCTATTCGATGTAATACTCTTTTGCGGTGTGTTTGCCGAGATCAGATGAATTTTGGATTTATGAACTTGATTATCTATGAATATTATTTGGTTCTTCTCTGAAATCTTATATGCATGATTTGATATCTTTGAAAGTCTCTTTGAATTATCGGTTTAGTTTGGCCTACTAGATTGATCTTTCTTGCAATGGGAGAAGTGCTTAGCTCTGGGTTCAATCTTGCGGTGTCCTTTCCCAGTGATAGTAGGGGCAGCAAGGCACGTATTGTATTGTTGCCATCGAGGATAAAAAGATCGAGTTTATATCATATTGCTTGACTTTATCCCTCTACATCATGTCATCTTGCTTAATGCGTTACTCCGTTCTTATGAACTTAATACTCTAGATGCATGCTGTATAGCGGTCGATGTGTGGAGTAATAGTAGATGCAGAATCGTTTCGGTCTACTTTACACGGACGTGATGCCTATATTCATGATCATTGCCTTAGATATCTTCATAATTATGCGCTTTTCTATCAATTGCTCGGCAGTAATTTGTTCACCCACCATAATACATGCTATCTTGAGAGAAGCCACTAGTGAAACCTATGGCCCCCGGGTCTCTTTCTTATTATTTTACACCTCTTTTATTTACATCGCATCTCGTTTACTATTTTGCAATCTTTACTTTCCAATCTATACAACAAAAATACCAAAAATATTTACTTTATTATCTCTATCAGATCTCACTTTTGCGAGTGACCGTGAAGGGATTGACAACCCCTTTATCGTGTTGGTTGCAAGGTTCTTGATTGTTTGTGCAGGTACTAGGTGACTTGTGTGTCGTCTCCTACTGGATTGATACCTTGGTTCTCAAAACTGAGGGAAATACTTACGCTACTTTGCTGCATCACTCTTTCCTCTTGAAGGGAAAAACCAACGCAAGCTCAAGAGGTAGCACATATCGGGTCACCGGAAGGGGTTCCGGGCACCCCCGACAAAGATATGGGCCTAATGGGCCAAGAGGGGAAACACAACCGCCAACAGCGGCTGCTGCGCCTCTCATATGGGCCGAACCAGAAGGGGAAGGAAAGAGGAGAAGAGAGAAGGAAGGGGAGGGATTCTGCCTCCCCCTTCCCTTCCCTCCTCCCTCCTCCTTCCTTCCCTCCTCCCTCCTCCTTACTTCCCCCTCCGAAAATTATGGTAGGGGGGGGCGAATTGGACTAGGGACCCAAGTAGGATTCCTCCTACTTGCGCACCCCCTTGGCTGCTCCCTCTCCCTCCCACCTATATATATGAAGGGGGAGGCGCCTAGAACACACACCAACAATTGTTAGCCGTGTGCGGCGCCCCCCTCCACAATTTACGCCTTCGGTCATATCTTCGTAGTGCTTAGTCGAAACCCTGCGCCGATCACTTCACCATCACCGTCACCATGCCACCATGCTGAAGGAACTCTCCCTCGACACTTTGCTGGATCAATAGTTTGAGGGTGTCATCGAGTTGAACGTGTGTAGAACTCGGAGGTGCCGTATGTTCGGGACTTGATCGGTCAGAACGAGAAGAAGTTTGACTACATCAACCGCGTTGTCAAACGCTTCCGCTTTTGGTCTACGAAGGTACGTGGACACACTCTCCCCCTCTCGTTGCTATGCATCTCCTAGATAGATCTTGCGTGAGCGTAGGAATTTTTTTTAGATTGTATGCTACTTTTCCTAACAGTGGTATCAGAGCCAGGTCTATGCGTAGATGATATGCACGAGTAGAACACAAAGAGTTGTGGGCAGTGATCATCATAATGCTTACCATCAACGTCTTATTTTGATTCGGCGATATTGTTGGATGAAGCGGCCTGGACCAACCTTACATGACCACGTTGATGAGACCGGTTCCACCGACAGACATGCAACTAGTTTTGCATAAAGGTGGCTGGCGGGTGTCTGTTTCTCCAACTTTAGTTGAATCGAATTTGACTGCGGCTGATCCTTGTTGAAGGTTAAAACAGCAAACTTGATAAATCACAGTTGTGATTTTGATGCGTAGGTAAGAATAGTTCTTGCTAGAAGCCCGTAGCAGCCACGTAAAACTTGCAACAACAAAGTAGAGGACGTCTAACTATTTTTGCAGGGCATGTTGTGATGTGATATGGTCAAGACATGATGTGATATACATTATTGTATGAGATGATCATGTTTTGTAAAAGTTATCGGCAACTGGCAAGAGCCTTATGGTTGTTGCTTTATTGTATGAAATGCAAACGCCATGTAATTGCTTTACTTTGTTACTATGTGTTAGCGATAGTTGTAGAAGCAATAGTTGGCGAGACGAACATGATGCTGCGATGGAGATCAAGGTGTCAAGCCGGTGACGATGGATATCATGATTGTGCTTTAGAGATGGAGATCAAAGGCACAAGATGATGATGGCCATATCATGTCACATATTTTGATTGCATGTGATGTTTATCTTTTATGCATCTTATTTTGCTTAGTATGACGGTAGCATTATAAGATGATCCCTTACTAAAATTTCAAGGTACAAGTGTTCTCCCTGAGTATGCATCGTTGCTACAGTTCTTCGTTTCGAGACACCACATGATGATCGGGTGTGATAGACTCTACTTTCACATACAACAGGTGCAAGACAGTTTTGCACATGTGGAATAGTCTGGTTAAACTTGACGAGCCTGGCATGTACAGACATGGCCTTGAAACACTGGAGACCGAAAGGTCGAACGTGAATCATATAGTAGATATGATCAACATAGAGATGTTCACCATTGATGACTACTCCATCTCACGTGATGATCAGACATGGTTTAGTTGATTTGGATCAAGTATCATTTAGATGACTTGAGGGATGTCTATCTAAGTGTGAGTTCTTAAGTAATTTGATTAATTGAACTTAATTTATCATGAACTTAGTCCTGCTAGTATTTGCATATCTATGTTGTAGATCAATAGCTCGCGATATAGCTCATATATATTTTTGTTATGTTCCTAGAGAAAGGTTGAAAGATGATAGTTGCAATGATGCGGACTGGGTCCTTGATCTGAGGATTATCCTCGTTACTGCATAGAAGAATTATGTCCTTGATGCACCACTAGGTGACAAAACTGTTGCACGAGCAGATACAGACGTTATGAACGTTTTTCAAGCTCGATATGATGACTACTTGATAGTTTAGTGCTCCATGCTTTACGGCTTTGAACCGGGACTTCAAAAACGTTTTGAACACCACAAAGCATATGAGATGTTCCAAGAGCTGAAATTGGTATTTCAGACTCATGCCCGTGTCGAGAGGTATGAGACCTCTGACAAGTACTTTGCCTATAAAATGGAGGAGAATAGCTCAACCAGTGAGCATGTGCTCAGAATGTCTGCGTACTGCAATCACTTGAATCAAGCGGGAGTTAATCTTCCAGAAAAGATAGTGATTGACAAAGTTCTCTAGTCACTATCACCAAGATAGTAGAACTTCGTGATGAACTATAATGTGCAAGGGATAACGGAAAAGATTCCCGAGCTCTTCACGATACTGAAATCGGCGAAGGTAGAAATCAAGAAAGAGCATCAAGTGTTGATGGTTAACAAGACCACTAGGTTCAAGAAAAAGAGCAAAGGAAAAGAAAGGGAACTTCAAGAAGAATGACAAGCAAGTTGCCACTCCCGTGAAGAAGCCCAAAGCTAGACCTAAGCCTGAAATTGAGTGCTTCTACTACAACAGGAATGGTCACTAGAAGCAGAACTACCCCAAGTACTTGGCGGATAAGAAGGATGGAAAAGTGAACAAAGGTATATTTGATATACATGTTATTGGTGTGTACTCTACTAGTATTCATAGTAACCCCAGGGTATTTGATATCGGTTCAGTTGCTAAGATTAGTAACTCAAAACAGGAGTTGCAAAATGAACATAGACTAGTTAAGGGTGAGGTGACGATGTGTGTTGGAAGTGATTCCAAGGTTGATAAGATCACCATCGCACACTCCCTCTACCTTCGGGATTATTGTTGGACCTAAATAAATGTTATTTGGTGTTTGCGTTGAGCATGAATATGATTGGATCATGTTTATTGTGATACAGTTATTAATTGAAGTCAGAGAATAATTGTTGTTCTGTATACATGAATAAAACCTTCTATGGTCATACATCCAATGTAATGGTTTATTGAATCTCAATCATAGTGATAGTGCAACATATTTGTGTTGGAAATATGCCCTAGAGGCAATAATAAAATGGTTATTATTATATTTCCTTGTTTATGATAATTGTTTATTATCCATGCTAGAATTGTATTGATAGGAAACTCAGATACATGTGTGGATACATAGACAACACCATGTCCCTAGTAAGCCTCTAGTTGACTAGCTCGTTGATCAATAGATGGTTACGGTTTCCTGACCATGGACATTGGATGTCAATGATAACGAGATCACATCATTAGGAGAATGATGTGATGGACAAGACCCAATCGTAAGCCTAGCACAAGATCGTGTAGTTCGTATGCTAAAGCTTTTCTAAATGTCAAGTATCTTTTCCTTAGACCATGAGATTGTGCAACTCCCGGATACCGTAGGAATGCTTTGGGTGTACCAAACGTCACAATGTAACTGGGTGGCTATAAAGGTGCACTACGGGTATCTCCGTAAGTGTCTGTTGGGTTGGCACGAATCGAGACTGGGATTTGTCACTCCGTGTGACGGAGAGGTATCTCTGGGCCCACTCAGTAGGACATCATCATAATGTGCATGATGTGATCAAGGAGTTGATCACGGGATGATGTGTTACGGAATGAGTAAAGAGACTTTCTGGTAACGAGATTGAACAAGGTATCGGCATACCGACGATCGAATCTCGGGCAAGTACTACACCGCTAGACAAAGGGAATCGTATAAGGGATTGATTGAATCCTTGACATCGTGGTTCATCCGATGAGATCATCGTGGAACATGTGGGATCCAACATGGGTATCCAGATCCCGCTGTTGGTTATTTGCCGGAGAGTTGTCTCGGTCATGTCTGCATGGTTCCCGAACCCGTAGGGTCTACACACTTAAGGTTCGATGATGCTAGGGTTATAGGGAATAGATATACGTGGTTACCGAATGTTGTTCGGACTCCCGGATGAGATCCCGTACATCACAAGGAGTTCTGGAATGGTACGGAGGTAAATATTTATATATGGGAAGTCCTGTTTTGGTCACCGGAAAAGTTTCGGGTGCTATCGGTAACGTACCGGGACCACCGGGAGGGTCCCGGGGGTCCACCAGGTGGGGCCACCGGCCCCAGAAGGCTGCATGTGCCAAGTGTGGCAGGGGACCAGCCCTAGGTGGGCTGGTGCGCCCCCCACCAGGGCCCAAGGCGCCTAGGGTTGAAAAACCCTAGGGGAGGGGGCACCTCCACCTTGCTTGGGGGGCAAGTTTCCCCCTCTCCCCCCTTGGCCGCCACCCAGATGGTATCTGGGGGCTGCCGCCACCCCTAGGGAGGGAACACTAGGTGGGGGCGCAGCCCCTCCTCTCCCCCTATATATACTTGAGGTATGGGGGCTTCCCAATACATGATTTGATCTCCCTCTTGGCGCAGCCCTACCTCTCTCCCTCCTCGTCTCTCGTAGTGCTTGGCGAAGCCCTGCTGGAGTACCGCGCTCCTCCATCACCACCACGCCATTGTGCTGCTGATGGACGGAGTCTTCCCCAACCTCTCTGAGGGAGTCCCGGATTAGGGGGTGTCCGGATAGCCGGACTACCATCATCGGCCGAACTATCATCGGCCGGACTATCATCATCATCGACCGGACTCCAAGACTATGAAGATACAAGATTGAAGACTTCATCCCGTGTCCGGATGGGACTTTCCTTGGCGTGGAAGGCAAGCTTGGCGATACGGATACTTAGATCTCCTACTATTGTAACCGACTCTATGTAACCCTAGCCCTCTCCGGTGCCTATATAAACCGGATGGCTCTAGTCCGTAGGACAACAACAACAACCATTACAATCATACCATAGGCTAGCTTCTAGGGTTTAGCCTCCTTGATCTCGTGGTAGATCCACTCTTGTAAACATCCACAATATCAATATCAATCAAGCAGGACGTAGGGTTTTACCTCCATCAAGAGGGCCCGAACCTGGGTAAAACATCGTGTCCCTTGTCTCCTGTTACCATCCGCCTAGACGCACAGTTCGGGACCCCCTACCCGAGATCCGCCGGTTTTGACACCGACATTGGTTCTTTCATTGAGAGTTCCTCTGTGCCGTCACCGATAGGAAGGATGCCTCTTCCCGTCTTCAAGGACGGCATCTTCGCCGATGGAGCCTTGGCCGCCGGCCAAACTATCCGGCTAGGAGGTTTTCTTATGACCGCCTGTCCGGCCACCGCTTCAACGATGACCTCTCGTGTCATCGAGAGAAATCTTCACGTCAACTCGGAATTCGCCGAGCAGTTAGATCCAGCAGAGCTCTCGTCTGTAAACGAACTCTTGGATCGGATCGCCGCCCTGGGAGTCGCTACAGACTACAATCGGATCGGGCTTAAAACCGATCTGAGAGAGATTAACTCTCCCCAGGTTACCCACCACGTCACGGTGGTAGAGGAACATCGCGACGATCCTTCTCCCATATTGAAAACTAGTCGTGTCCGGGCTACCGAACCCTCCATGCCGGATTCCCGCGGAGGAGCGGATTCCGATCAAGCACTGAACATAAAGTCAGGCATCGGACCGGACTCGTTGGACAACGTTCCACTTTCCAAGCTTCCAAATTCGGAAACTTCTCGGCCCTTGAGCCTCGAGATGGGCAGGGTCCCGGGCTCAATTAGGCCCGCCCGTCCAGATATATGCGATCTATCTCTAATCCGGCAAGAGCCAGCCGAAACAGTACATCATTACTGGGCCAGATTCCTCCTGGTCATGGACCGGATAAAGGACTGCCGAGAGGAAAACGCAATCTCGATCTTTTGCAACAATTGCACGGACAGGGGAATCTTGAACGCCGTCAGCCATCGTGAAATCACGCGTTTCGCCGACTTGGCATCCATAGTGCGAAAGTACTGTGCCATAGAAAGTTTCCGGAAAACCGAAGATAGGTTTTGGGATAATCCGGCCCCGAACATAGCCCCAGTCCGCAACAAAAGGGTGCATTACACTCAGGCACCAAGTACAAGAACCAAAAAACAGAAGCCCCTTAAAGGGAACGGAACCGTACTGGAGGGATGGCTCAGCAAACCCTGTACAATTCACAGTACCAAGGGCGCCACCCCAACACATAGCCTTCGTGCATGTTGGATATTACGGCAGGTGGCCAAAAGTGGCGAGGAGCTTCTAGCCCCGCGAAACCACACCAACAATACCGGTACGGTATCAACCGTCTTCGAGACTTTCGCATCAAACAATATGCGGAAACGAACGATCCACAGCCTTGCCGAAGTCTACCAAGTAGCAACAACAAATCCTTGGAGCGACGCGGCCATCACCTTCAACGCCAGCGACGAACCTAAATTCCGAACAGCCCGAGCACCAGCCGCATTGGTCCTCAGTCCAATAGTGGACGGCTTTCGACTTACCAAGGTACTCATGGATGGCGGCAGCGGATTGAACCTCATTTACGAGGAAACTCTTCAAAAAATGGAAATAGACTGGAGCCGCATTGAGCGAAGCAGCACAACCTTCAGAGGAATAATCCCTAGCCGGGAAGCACGCTGCACCGGAAAAATCACACTCGATGTGGTGTTCGGCTCGCCGGACAATTACAGGTCCGAAGAAATCACGTTCCAAGTGGCCCCGCTCAGCAGCGGATACCATGCTATATTAGGACGAGAGGCGTTCACGATTTTCCAAGCCGTACCCCATTACGGGTACATGAAGCTCAAAATGCCTGGGCCCGGCGGGATAATCACTCTCGTTAGTGATCCGGACATAGCACTCTGCGCCGAAAACAAAACAGCCGCATTAGCCCTGGAGGCACTATCCGAAGCCCTAGCGGCAGAGGAACTCACCGCGCTGTGCGCTACGGTGCACAGAGACGACATGATAGTCGATAAGAGATCCAAGTCCACCTCCTTTAAACCAGCGGATGAAATTATAAAATTCCAGGTCCACCCAACGGACCCGACAAAGACGGCCTCCATCAGGGCACAGTTGAACCCTGATGTAGACGCCGCGCTGCGAGAATTCCTTCGGGAAAATTGGGACATTTTCGCCTGGCATCCTTCAGATATGCCAGGAATCCCTCGCAGGCTGGCAGAGCATAGCCTAAACATCCTAAAAGGGTTCAAGCCAGTCAAACAGGCTCTTCGACGATTTTCCGAACCCAAAAGACAGGCAATGGGAGAAGAACTAGCCAAACTATTGGAAGCCGGATTCATCAGAGATATCAAACATCCGGATTGGCTAGCAAACCTGGTAATGGTACCAAAGAAGGACAGATCCTGGCGCCTATGTGTCGATTTCAAAGACCTAAATAAAGCCTGCCCAAAGGATCCCTTCCCCCTCCCCCGCATCGACCAAATCATCGATGCCACTGCAGGGCACGATTCATTGTGCTTCCTGGATGCATACTCCGGCTATCATCAAATCAAGATGGCAGAAGCGGATCAAGCCGCAACGGCGTTCATTACTCCATATGGACCATTCTGCTTCAACACGATGCCCTTCGGACTTAAAAACGCCGGCGCAACATATCAGCGCATGATTCAGACATGTCTGGCTACCCAGATCGGCAAAACAGTAGAGGCATACATAGACGACGTAGTCGTCAAAACCAAACATGTCGAAACTCTAGTAGACGACTTGAGGGTCACATTCGACAACCTCAGAGCATATGACATCAAGCTGAATTCGGAAAAATGCGTTTTCGGCATACCAGCCGGAAAGCTCTTGGGATTCATTGTATCCGGTAGAGGAATTGAAGCAAATTCGGCCAAGATCCGAGCCCTATCGCAGTTGGATATTCCAAAAAACCTCAAACAGATCCAGAAATTGACTGGATGCGTGGCGGCTCTCAGCCGCTTTATCTCCCGCCTAGGAGAAAAGGCATTGCCCCTCTATCGCCTCCTCAGGCACACCGAACACTTCGAGTGGACGGATGCTGCCACCACCGGACTCGAGGAAATAAAGGCCATATTGGCAACGAATCCGGTCCTGGCTGCGCCCAACCTGGGCGAACCTATGTTGTTATACATCACGGCAACACATCAAGTAGTAAGCGCGGTGCTCGTCGTAGAACGAGAGACAGAAGGGCATAAATTCCCTCTTCAAAAACCAGTGTACTACGTATCCACTGTTTTAACCCCCTGCAAGTCCCGTTACCCGCACTATCAAAAGATAGCGTATGCGGTGTTCATGGCATCCCGGAAGCTCCGACACTACTTTCAAGAGTGTTCGATAACAGTGGCCTCTAAAGTACCCCTAAATGACATTATAAATAACCGCGACGCAACGGGCAGGATTGCAAAATGGGCCATTGAGCTCTTACCATTCGACATAACTTACAAACCCCAGTGAGCTATAAAGTCGCAAGTTTTGGCTGACTTTAACGCTGAGTGGACTGAAGCCGAACTCCCTAAAGAGTACGGCGCATACTCCAATTGGATTATGCATTTCGACGGCTCCAAAATGTTGGCCGGATTGGGGGCTGGCATCGTACTAACGTCCCCAACCGGGGACAGAGTCCAATACGTACTCCAGATAATGTACACGGACTCCAACAACGCAGCCGAATACGAGGCCCTCTTATATGGCCTCCGGATGGCAATCTCCATGGGCATCCAACGCCTAGAGGTGCGCGGGGACTCAAACCTCGCAATATCCCAAGTAAATGGAGACTTTGATGCCAAGGATCCAAAAATGGCAGCCTATCGCAATGCCGTCCTTAAAATGTCAGCTCGGTTCGAAGGACTTGAATTCCACCACGTAGCCAGAGATAATAACTAAGCGGCCGACGTATTGGCACGCATCGGCGCAAAACGTGATGCTGTCCCTCCAAATATCTTCCTGGAACGGCTGTTCAAGCCATCCGTACTATGGGAAGAGGAGTCCGGAAATAACAAACCGGAGGCAGCCGCAGAACAATCTGACATAACCGGCGATCCAGCCGACGAAACAACACCCTCAGCTCACGACATAATGGTAGTAATCGCCCCATGGACAGAGCCGTTCCTAGCCTACTTGCTTAGGCAGGAACTCCCCGAAGACCATAATGAGGCCCGCTGCGTAGTCCGGCGATCTAAAGCCTACAAGGTCCATGAGGGAGAACTCTATAAGAAAAGCACAACCGGAGTCCTTCAAAGGTGATCTCCGAAGAGGAAGGGCGAGACCTTCTGGCTGAAATTCTTGCCGGACTAGGCAGACACCACGCCGCAGCCCGGGCCCTTGTAGGAAAGGCATTCCGTACAGGATTTTATTGGCCGACGGCCCGGGCAGATGCTCAGGACTTAGTCCAAAGATGCATCGGTTGTCAGCTCTTTGCTAATCAGAGCCACATGCCACCCACCGCCCTCAAAACTATACCCATTACCTGTCCGTTCGCGGTCTGGGGACTTGACATGGTTGGACCACTTAAAGGGGGAACCCACAAGCAAAGGTACCTATTGGTCATGGTGGATAAATTCACCAAATGGATAGAGGCCAAGCCAGTTAAAACGGCAGAGTCCGGACCAGTGATAGACTTTATATCTGGGGTAGTACACCGTTATGGTGTCCCCCACAGCATCATCACCGATAACGGCACGAACTTCACGGCCGATGAGGTTAAATCATGGTGCAAAAATAGGGGCATCAAGCTCGATTATGCTTCAGTCTATCACCCTCAAACGAACGGTCAAGTGGAACGAGCAAATGGTCTAATAATGAGCGGCATCAAACCCAGACTAGTGCGGTCCCTTATGAAATCTGACACGCACTGGGTAGAGGAGCTCGACTCCGTACTCTGGGGGCTGCGGACAACGCCTAACCGTACTATCGGATTCACACCATTTTTTATGGTATACAGCGCAGAAGCAGTTTTGCCCTACGACATAATTCATGACTCACCTCGAGTGCGCATGTACGAAGAAAGAGAAGCCGAGTTGGATCGGCAGGACAGCTTGGACGCATTGGAGGAAGAACGCGACGTCGCCAAGGCTCGTTCCGCATTTTATCAGCAGCAGGCTCGAAGATACCAAAGCAGAGAAGTACGGGCCAAGACTTACAACGTTGGCGAACTGGTTCTACGCCTGTCGGACAAGAAAAAGGACAAGCTCAAGCCCAAATGGGAAGGCCCCTTCATCATCGATAAAGTCTTGACCGGCGGAGCGTACCGTCTACAAAATGCGTCGGATAACCGACTCGAGCCGAACCCATGGAACGCAGCCCGCCTCCGAAGATTCTATGCCTAGAGCCGGACTAAGAGTTCGTCCCTTTCCCCCCGTCCAATTTTTTTTACTTCAGCTGCCTTTTGTTTATCTTTTTCTTCTCAACCCTATTCATCAAAGCCTTAAAAGGCCTACTTGCGCATCGTTCGCAATTGATGTGCTATCCGCACTCATTATACCTGGGGGCTTCTTTACCAGAAGCTTAATTATCAGGGCTTCATGCCCAGCACATGTGTCAAGCCTCCACATGTACCTTTTATTCACCATTATATGCATCGATATGACTTAAGTTTTGGCCAAGCTGGGTTGCCTGGCTCCTGTGCTTACCCCTACGTTCCCGATTGTTCGACTAGGAGGTAAAGGGAGCACCTCTGCGATTGTTACTGCCGGGTCAGCCGGATGTGTACCTCAGACTGGGTGAAGCCGAAAGCTAGCGTTCTTAAGGGAATATTCGGTCGGTGACTTAAAAGATGGTTTTTTATCCACTTATTTATCTGCCCCCAGATGTTTTTCTGCTTTTTTACGCAGTCCAGACATGCACTTTAGGGCATGCCACCCCCAGAGGAAAGGAACCCTTAATGGAACTATTCTCCCTGGAAGATGTTTCTTAATACCCATGTAATATAACATAACTAGTTGGGCACTTGTCTGATAAAGCACTAATGACCCCTACGCCTGGTCTCCATGCATACCCCGGTTGTTTCATAACCGAGAAGGTATTCGGACACACTCCGGATTCTAGGGTCCCGAGGTCGAAGCGAAAAGGTCGGCAAAGACAAATGATCTACAATCCGGCTAGAAGGCATTTTATATGTCATTTTATAATACATTGTCAAATCGACTGATTGTATTCTTCCTCAATCCCGTCTAACATGTTGTCTAATTTGCAGTCCTGTTGGGAAAATTTAGCGGCCAACTCTACTTGGCCGTATACTAAACTCACAGGGATCTCCTTCCCATCAGCCCCCACAGGTCCGACTTCGGCCATGTGGTTGGGATCCGCCTTCTTGTACCGCGTCTTTACCATGGCCCAGGCCTCCCTGGCACCTTGGCGGCAGGCCGAAATCTTCCATAAATGGAAGTGCTGCCGCACTCCCTGAAGCTTCTCCGCAAGCTCCCCAAGACCCTCGGGTAAGGAGAAGGCTGGCCATAAAGCCTGGATGACGCCGCTCATTGCCTGCCGAACTCGTTCGATCAGTTGCAACAATTCGGGAAGTTGATCACCCGTTGATACGGGCATCTCCTCCGCAGGGCGACCTGTGAGCATACCTGCAGACATATTCTGTCAAATCGACTTCCTCGCCGAACTCTTCTTTTCAAAGGAGTTCGCTCAAGCACTTACTATAGATGCCGCGACGAAGCCGCTGATTCTCCTTAACGGAGCCCGACAGCTCGGCCCGAACGCCTTTCAGCTCTTCTCCAAGCTGGGCATGGGCATCCTGGAGCTTGTTCCTTTCATGCTGCACCTTATGCAGCACCCTCTCGCCGGCCTTCAGCTGGCGCAGAAGTTCTTGCCTGTCCGGATCTTGTCCGGCAGCACCTGCAACGTCATTTTTTAGACTTGCGCAAAGGCCAAACGCTACTTATCTTTCTAAAATAATGCGTTACCAGGAGAGGTCCCTGTGTTTCCTCCTGCGCCAGAGAGTGCGGCCTCAAGTTGGGCCTTGCACTCCTGCAGCTCCTGAGACAGTTGGGTATTCTTCTCGGTAAGATCCTACGTTTCATATGATCCTTAAATCAGTTAATATAACTACTTTAAGTCTTGGGGGCTACTGGCATATGCAACTATTAAATTCTCTTACCCGTATGTCTTTTACATACTGCTCCGTGGCTCTGGTAAAACCATCTTGAGCAGCACGAAGGTGCGCGTCCCCCGCGTTAAAGGCATTCAACGCCTCGGGGGAGAAGCACGCGTCACGAAATACTGTCCGGGGGCGCCTTTGATTCATGGCACTCTCCACCTCAGACTTGGTGGCGGACAGTCTGTCGGCATCCTCCGTCGGAGGAACGTCCGGCTCGCGCCTTGCGCATGCCTCCCCCTCCAGACCAGGTGCTGGAGCCTGGCTGGTAGAGGTTGGATTGGCAACCTCCACGCCCGCAGTCCGGCGGACACTTTTTTCCCTACAAAAGTCATGAGCACTCAAACGCTTCCTAGGAACGTTGCTCTAAATAATGAATTGTGAGCTACACCTTTGCGGCAACGTTTCAGTCCGCGCCGCGCTCCTCTTCCGCCTACTGGTCCGGACTGGCCTTTGTTGGTCAGCCACCGCGGGCTCGGCCTCTCGCCCTAGGGGCGCCTCCTGCACGGCGCCATCATATACGGTGGTCAAAAATAAGCAAGGAAGGAATGACGGTGTCAGGACTTCGGTCGCAATCACCTGGGAAGCCGGATATAGTCCGGGATAGTCGGCCGTGATGGCGACTAAGGCATTGTCCATGCTGAGCTGGTGGAACACCCCGTCGATTAGCTCCACCTTTATGTCCGGATCCTCTTCGGAGGCCGGATCCCGTGATCTCTCTGGATCCTCGGGTTGTGGAGCTGGACTTAGCATGTCCTCCACGATCCGGCACAGTTCCTGCGTCGAAGAAGAACACAATATAAGAAACTTAAGTTTCAAAAAGCATGGGTCGGGCATGCAGAGTGTTCGCTTACCCAAGGCCGGGGATTATTCATGGAGAACCCATTTAACGGGTTCATCCGAACGAAATCCTCCTTCTCCCCCTCATACAGGCCGGACAGGATCGTCACCAGGTCTTCGACCGAATCCGGCCCTTTACGGCCATGACGGGTGGCATCGTCCTCCCCGTTGAAATCCCACATGGGGTGGCCCCTGTATTGTAGTGGCTGCACCCCCCGCATAATGCATGTTGCCATGACTCCAATCATGGTCAACCCGGAATGGGCCAGTAACCTTATTCGGCCCATCAAATAATGGACGCTCTTGTCTTCCTCCAGTTGGGGGCTCCGCGGACGCCAACTAAGGCATTTCTTCAGAGGAGCATTGCTGAACTCCGGGAGGCCGATCCGAACAGGGTCCGGCAGCGGAGCGTCTTCTATATAAAACCATCCCGAAGGCCAGTCTTCGGACGCCTTCTTAGGGGTTCCGGATGGATATCCGGTCCCGGCAATATGCCATATTTCGGCGCCGCCCACTTGATATATGGACCCCTCGTGAGAGCGGGGTACAAGGCAGAACAACCTCTTCCACAACGCGAAATGGGGCTCGACGCCCAGGAATAGCTCGCAAAGAGCTACGTAACCCGCAATGTGCAGGATTGAGGCGGGTGTGAGGTGATGAAGCTGGAGTCCGTAGAACTCCAGGAGCCCGCGGAGGAATGGATGTACAGGAAATCCGAGCCCCCTTATCAGATAGGGGACGAAGCATACCCGCTCCCCTTTGTTGGGACTTGGGGTAACCTCCGCTTGCTTCCCACCTTTGTAGGTGGCCAGCCCGGCTCGAACTGGAACCATAAAGGCCGGAGGGAGATATCCCCCCGCTTGGAGCTTCACCAGCTCGTTGTGCGGAACAGAGCATCTCCTCCAATCTCCTGGCAAAGGGCTGGGAGCGCGAGAAGAGGAGCCGCGTTGATGGTCCATGATGGAATGGATTCTTGGTCGAAAGCGCTCCGATGAGTATTTGCGGGAGGAAGATGGCGATTTGGATCTGGATTCTTGCCTCCCTTATAGGCAGATTATTCGCACAACTAGGGGGTAAAACATAAAAGACACCCTGGCTTTTCACATTCGCACGACGCGTGGAGGAAGGCCATTATTGGGCGTGGGAGCCAAGATGCACAACATTGATGAGGAAGCCGGACACTGTTCGGCAGGTACGTAGAACTTGAAGGAGAACCCGCCTTGCAACGCCGAAGACTACACACACGCTGGACTTATCATCATTGCAGCCTGGTTCGGGGGCTACAGAGGGAGTCCTGGATTAGGGGGTGTCCAGATAGCTGGACTACCATCATCGGCCGAACTATCATCGGCCGGACTATCATCATCATCGACCGGACTCCAAGACTATGAAGATACAAGATTGAAGACTTCGTCCCGTGTCCGAATGGGACTTTCCTTGGCGTGGAAGGCAAGCTTGGCGATACGGATATGTAGATCTCCTACTATTGTAACCGACTCTATGTAACCCTAGCCCTCTCCGGTGTCTATATAAACCGGATGGCTCTAGTCCGTAGGATAACAACAACAACCATTACAATCATACCATAGGCTAGCTTCTAGGGTTTAGCCTCCTTGATCTCGTGGTAGATCCACTCTTGTAAACATCCACAATATCAATATCAATCAAGCAGGACGTAGGGTTTTACCTCCATCGAGAGGGCCCGAACCTGGGTAAAACATCGTGTCCCTTGTCTCCTGTTACCATCCGCCTAGACGCACAGTTCGGGACCCCCTACCCGAGATCCGCCGGTTTTGACACCGACACTCTCCCTCTCTCCTTGCTGGATCAAGGGACAGGAGACGTCATCGGGCTGCACACGTGTTTAACGCGGAGGTGTCGTCCATTCGGCACTAGGATCTCCGGTGATTTGGATCACGACGAGTACGACTCCCTCAACCCCGTTCTCTTGAACGCTTCCGCTTGCGATCTACAAGGGTATGTAGATGCACTCCTCTCCATAGATAGATCTTGGTGTTGCGTAGAAAATTTTGAATTTCTGCTATGTTCCCCAACAGTGGCATCATGAGCTAGGTCTATTGCATAGATTCTATGCACGAGTAGAACACAAGTTGTTGTGGGCGTTGATTTTGTTCAATATGCTTACCGTTACTAGTCCTATCTTGTTTCAACGGTTTTGTGGGATGAAGCGGCCCGGACCGACCTTACACGTACACTTACGTGAGACAGGTTCCACCGACTGACATGCACTTGTTGCATAAGGTGGCTAGCGGGTGCCAGTCTCTCCCACTTTAGTCGGATCGGATTCGATGAAAAGGGTCCTTATGAAGGGTAAATAGCAATTGGCATATCACGTTGTGGCTTTTGCGTAGGTAAGAAACGTTCTTGCTAGAAACCCATAGCAGCCACGTAAAACATGCAAACAACAATTAGAGGACGTCTAACTTGTTTTTGCAGGGTATGCTATGTGATGTGATATGGCCAAAAGAATGTGATGAATGATATGTGATGTATGAGATTGATCATGTTCTTGTAATAGGAATCACGACTTGCATGTCGATGAGTATGACAACCGGCATGAGCCATAGGAGTTGTCTTTATTAATTGTATGACCTACGTGTCACTGAATAACGCCATGTAATTACTTTACTTCTTTGCTAAACCGTTAGCCATAGTAGTAGAAGTAATAAGTTGGCAAGACAACTTCACGGAGACACGATGATGGAGATCATGATGATGGAGATCATGGTGTCATGCCGGTGACGATGATGATCATGGAGCCTCGAAGATGGAGATCAAAAGGAGCAAAATGATATTGGCCATATCATGTCACTATTTGATTGCATGTGATGTTTATCATGTTTATGCATCTTATTTGCTTAGAATGACGGTAGTAAATAAGATGATCCCTCATAATAATTTCAAGAAAGTGTTCCCCCTAACTGTGCACCATTGCGAAAGTTCGTTGTTTCGAAGCACCACGTGATGATCGGGTGTGATAGATTCTAACGTTCACATACAACGGGTGTAAGCCAGATTTACACACGCGAAACACTTAGGTTGACTTGACGAGCCTAACATGTACAGACATGGCCTCGGAACACAAGAGACCGAAAGGTCGAACATGAGTCGTATAGTGGATACGATCAACATGAAGATGTTCACCGATGATGACTAGTCCATCTCACGTGATGATCAGACACGGCCTAGTTGACTCGGATCATATATCACTTAGATGACTAGAGGGATGTCTATTTGAGTGGGAGTTCATAAGATGAACTTAATTATCCTGAACATAGTCAAAAGGTTTTTGCAAATTATGTCGTAGCTTGCGCTTTAGTTCTACTGTTTTAGATATGTTCCTAGAGAAAATTTAGTTGAAAGTTGATAGTAGCAATTATGCGGACTGGGTCCGTAAACCGAGGATTGTCCTAATTGCTGCGTAGAAGGCTTATGTCCTTAATGCACCGCTCGGTGTGCTGAACCTCGAACATCGTTTGTGGATGTTTCGAACATATGACATACACGTTTTGATGACTACGTGATAGTTCAGTGGGTAATGTTAAATGGTTTAGAATTGAGGCACCAAAGACATTTTTGAAATGTCGCAGAACATATGAGATGTTCCAAGAGCTGAAATTGGGATTTCAGGCTCGTTCCCACGTCAAGAGGTATGAGACCTCCGACAAGTTTCTTAACCTGCAAAATAAGGGAGAAAAGCTCAACCGTTGAGCTTGTACTCAAATTGTCTGGGTACAACAATCACTTGAATCGAGTGGGAGTTAATCTTCCAGATGAGATAGTGATGTTTCTCCAAAGACATTGCCACCAAGCTACTAGAGCTTCGTGATGAACTATAACATAACAGGGATAGATATGATGATCCTTGAGTTATTCGCGATGTTTGACACCGCGAAAGTAGAAATCAAGGAGCATCAATTCTTGATGGTTAGTGAAACCACTAGTTTAAAGAAGGGCAAGGGCAAGAAGGGGTACTTCATGAAATGGCAAATCAGTTGCTGCTCCAGTGAAGAAACCCAGGGTTGAACCAAACCCGAGACTAAGTGCTTCTGTAATGAGGGAACGGACACTGAAGCAGAACTACCCTAGATACTTGGTAGATGAGAAGGCTGGCAAGGTTGACAGAAGTATATTGGATATACATTGAATTAAATGTGTACTTTACTAGTACTCCTAGTAGCACCAGGGTATTAAGATACCGTTTCGGTTGCTAAGTGTTAGTAACTCGAAATAAAAGAGCTACGGAATAAACGGAGACTAGCTGAAGGTGAGATGACGATGTGTGTTGGAAGTGTTTCCAAGGTTGATGTGATCAAGCATCGCCTGCTCCGTCTACCATCGAGATTGGTGTTAAACCTAAATAATTGTTATTTGGTGTTTGCGTTGAGCATAGACATGATTGGATTATGTCTATCGCAATACGGTTATTCATTTAAGGAGAATAATGGTTACTCTATTTATTTGGATAATACCTTCAATGGTCTTGCACCTAAAAGAATGGTTTGTTGAATCTTGATCGTAGTGATACACATTTTCATGCCAAAAGATATAAGATAGTAATGATAGTACCACTTACTTGTGGCACTACCATGTAAGTCATATTGGTATAAAACGCATGAAGAAGCTCCATGTTGATGGATCTTTGGACTCACTCGTTTTTTGAAAAGTTTGAGACATGCGAACCATGTCTATTGGTATGTACGCATGAAGAAACTCCATGTAGATGGATCGTTTGGACTCACTTGATTTTGAATCACTTGAGACATGCAAATCATACCACATGGGCAAGATGACTGAAAAGCCTCGTTTTCAGTAAGATGGAACAAGATAGCAACTTGTTGGAAGTAACACATTTTGATGTGTGCAGTCCAATGAGTGCTGAGGCATACAGTGAATATCGTTATGTTCTTACTTCACAGATGATTTGAGTAGATGTTGAGTATATTTACTTGATGAAACACAAGTCTGAATTATTGAAAGGTTCAAGTAATTTCAGAGTGAAGTTGAAGATCTTCGTGACAAGAGGATAAAATGTCTGTTATATGATCATAGAGATGGATATCTGAGTTGCGAGTTTGGTACACAATTAAGACATTGTGGAAATTGTTTCACAACTAACACCGCCTGGAACACCATAGTGTGATGGTGTGTCCGAATGTCATAGTTGCACCCTATTGGATATGGTGCATACCATGATGTCTCTTATCGAATTACCACTATTGTTCATGGGTTAGGCATTAGAGACAACCGCATTCACTTTAAATAGGGCACCACGTAATTCTGTTTTGATGACACCATATGAACTATGGTTTAGAAAAACCTAAGCTGTCGTTTCTTGAAAGTTTGGGGCTGCGACGCTTATGTGAAAAAGTTTCATCCTGATAAGCTCGAACCCAAAGCGGATAAATACATCTTCATAGGACACCCAAAACAGTTGGGTATACCTCCTAATTCAGATCCGGAAGCAAAAGTGATTGTTTCTAGAAATGGGTCCTTTCTCGAGGAAAAGTTTCTCTCGAAAGAATTGAGCGGGAGGATGGTGGAGACTTGATGAGGTTATTGAACCATCACTTCAACTAGTGTGTAGCAAGGCACAGGAAGTTGTTCCTGTGGCACCTACACCAATTGAAGTAGAAGCTTATGATAGTGATCATGAAACTTCGGATCAAGTCACTACCAAACCTCGTAGGACAATAAGGATAGGTACTGCTTCGGAGTAGTACGGTAATCCTGTCTTGGAGGTCATGTTGCTAGACAACAATGAACCTACAAGCTATGGAGAAGCGATGGTGGGCCCGGATTCTGACAAATGGCTCAAGGCCATAAAATCCGAGAGAGGATCCATGTATGAAAACAAAGTGTAGACTTTGGAAGAACTACTTGATGGTCGTAAGGCTGTTGGGTACAGATGGATTTTAAAAGGAAGACAGACAATGATGGTAAGTATCACCATTAAGAAAGCTCGACTTGTCGTTAAGATGTTTTCTGACAAGTTCAATGAGTTGACTACGATGAGACTTTCTCACTCGTAGCGAAGCTAAGAGTCTGTTGGAATTAAATTAGCAATTACTGCATGATTTATGAAATCTTGCAGATAGGATGTCAAAACATTGTTTCCTCGATGATATCCTTGAGGAAAGGTTGTATGTGATACAACCAGAAGGTTTTGTCAATCCTAAAAGGATGCTAACAAGTATGCAAAACTCCAGCAATCCTTCTAAGGACTGGAGTAAGCATCTCGGAGTTGGAATATACGCTTTGATGGGATCATCAAAGATTTTGGGTTTATACAAAGTTTATGAGAAACTTGTATTTCCAAAGAAGTGAGTGGGAGCACTATAGCATTTCTGATGAGTATATGTTGTTGACATATTGTTGATCGGAAATGATGTAGAATTTCTAGAAAGCATATAGGGTTATTTGAAAAGTGTTTTTCAATGGAAGACCTGGATTAAGCTATTTGAACATTGAGCATCAAGATCTATAAGGATATATCAAAGCGCTTAATAGTACTTTCAAATGAATACATACCGTGACAAGATTTTGAAGGAGTTCAAAATAGATCAGCAAAGAAGGAGTTCTTGGCTGTGTTATATGGTGTGAGTATTAAGACTCAAGACATGACCACAACAGAAGAGAGAGAAAGGACGAAGGTCGTCCCCTATGCTTCAGGCGTAGGCTCTATAGTATGCTATGCTGTGTACCGCACCGGAAGTGTGCCTTCCCATGAGTCAGTCAAGGGGTACAAGAGTGATCCAGGAATGGATCACAGGACAACAGTCAAACTTATCCTTAGTAACTTTTGGACTAAGGAATTTTCTCGATTATGGAGGTGGTAAAAGAGTTCGTCGTAAAGGGTTACGCCGATGCAAACTTTGACACTAATCCAGATTATTCTGAGTAGTAAACCGGATTCGTATAGTAGAATAGTTATTTAGAATAGCTCCAAATAGAGCGTGGTAGCTGCATCTAGAAGATGACATAGCGGTTTGCAAAGCACACACGGATCTGAAAGGTTCAGATCCGTTGACTAATAACCTCTCTCACAAGCGAGATATGATCAAACCCCATGGGTGTCGATTCATTACAATCACATAGTGATGTGAACTAGATTATTGACTCTAGTGCAAGTGGGAGACTGTTGGAAATATGCCCTAGAGGCAATAATAAAATGGTTATTATTATATTTCCTTGTTTATGATAATTGTTTATTATCCATGCTAGAATTGTATTGATAGGAAACTCAGATACATGTGTGGATACATAGACAACACCATGTCCCTAGTAAGCCTCTAGTTGACTAGCTCGTTGATCAATAGATGGTTACGGTTTCCTGACCATGGACATTGGATGTCATTGATAACGGGATCACATCATTAGGAGAATGATGTGATGGACAAGACCCAATCGTAAGCCTAGCACAAGATCGTGTAGTTCGTATGCTAAAGCTTTTCTAAATGTCAAGTATCTTTTCCTTAGACCATGAGATTCTGCAACTCCCGGATACCGTAGGAATGCTTTGGGTGTACCAAATGTCACAATGTAACTGGGTGGCTATAATGGTGCACTACGGGTATCTCCGAAAGTGTCTGTTGGGTTGGCACGAATCGGGACTGGGATTTGTCACTCCGAGTGACGGAGAGGTATCTCTGGGCCCACTCGATAGGACATCATCATAATGTGCACAATGTGATCAAGGAGTTGATCATGGGATGATGTGTTATGGAACGAGTAAAGAGACTTGCCGGTAACGAGATTGAACAAGGTATCGGCATACCGACGATCGAATCTCGGGCAAGTACTATACCGCTAGACAAAGGGAATCGTATACGGGATTGATTGAATCCTTGACATCGTGGTTCATCCGATGAGATCATCGTGGAGCATGTGGGAGCCAACATGGGTATCCAGATCCTGCTGTTGGTTATTGGCCGGAGAGTTATCTCGGTCATGTCTGCATGGTTCCCGAACCCGTAGGGTCTACACACTTAAGGTTCGATGACGCTAGGGTTATGGGGAATAGATATACGTGGTTACCGAATGTTGTTCGGAGTCCCGGATGAGATCCTGGATGTCACGAGGAGTTCCAGAATGGTCCTGAGGTAAAGATTTATATATGGGAAGTCCTGTTTTGGTCACCGGAAAAGTTTCGGGTGCTATCGGTAACGTACCGGGACCACCGGGAGGGTCCCGGGGGTCCACCAGGTGGGGCCACCGGCCCCAGAGGGCTGCATGGGACAAGTGTGGCAGGGGACCAGCCCCAGGTGGGCTGGTGCGCCCCCCACCAGGGCCCAAGGCGCCTAGGGTTGAAAAACCCTAGGGGAGGGGGCGCCTCCACCTTGCTTGGGTGGCAAGTTTCCCCCTCTCCCCCCTTGGCCGCCACCCAGATGGGATCTAGGGGCTGCCGCCACCCCTAGGGAGGGAACCCTAGGTGGGGGTGCAGCCCCTCCTCTCCCCCTATATATACTTGAGGTATGGGGGATGCCCAATACATGATTTGATCTCCCTCTTGGCGCAACCCTACCTCTCTCCCTCCTCGTCTCTCGTAGTGCTTGGTGAAGCCCTGCTGGAGTACCACACTCCTCCATCACCACCACGCCGTTGTGCTGCTGCTGGACGGAGTCTTCCCCAACCTCTCCCTCTCTCCTTGCTGGATCAAGGCACGGGAGACGTCACTGGGCTGCACATGTGTTGAACGCGGAGCTGCCGTCCGTTCGGCACTAGGATCTCCGGTGATTTGGCTCACGACGAGTACGACTCCCTCAACCCCGCTCTCTTGAACGCCTCCGCTCGCGATCTACAAGGGTATGTAGATGCACTCCTCTCTCTTGTTGCTAGTCTCTCCATAGATAGATCTTGGTGTTGCGTAGAAAATTTTGAATTTCTGCTACGTTCCCCAACAATTTGTGGCACTATCGTTTAGGTCATATTGGTGTAAAGCGCATGAAGAAACTCCATGCAGATGGGTTTTTGGAATCACTTGATTATGAATCATTTGATACTTGCGAACCATGCCCCATGGGCAGGATGACTAAAACTACGTTCTCCGGAACAATGGAGCGAGCTAATGACTTATTGGAAATAATACATACCGATGTATGCGGCCCGATGAGTGTTGAGGCTCGCGGCGGATATCGTTATTTTCTGACCTTCACAGATGATTTGAGCAGATATGGGTATATCTACTTAATAAACACAAGTCTAAAACATTTGAAAATTTCAAACAATTTCAGAGTGAAGTAGAGAATCATCATAACAAGAAAATAAAGTCTCTACGATCTGATCGCGGAGGCGAATATTTAAGTTACGAGTTTGGCCTTATGTAACATTCCAATTTTCAATTTGGATGTTATTTATAGATCATTCACATGCATCCATGATTTATGCATTTTGTTGCATTTGTTTTAGTTGCATTTTGATCCAAGAGATCTTAAGCAACTCAAGGACCAAATTGAGAGACTTGGAGGTTTCACAAAAGTCCATTTTTGATTTATCAAAACTTCGTAAATTGGATCAAATTCTTTTTCAAAATTCTTTTCCAATTATTTCAAAATAAAGAGAGAAGATAAAAGGACTTATTCAAATATAGCAAAGAAATATTGGAAATTGAATTTTGAATTTTTGGATATTTTATTTGATTTTATTTGCTAGTTTATTTATTTGCGGAGTAATTAGTACTAAAAAGTTTGTTTTTAGTTTAGGCATTTAGGCCCAGAAAAATGTTCACTAGGTCATTAATAAGGCCATATTATTATGTGAATTTTTTTGGTATTTTTAGATATTTATTTATTTAAGTTTAGCGTCTTTTTATCTCTCTGGAAAAATGTTTTAAAAAAAATAAACTTCTCCACCGAACTGGGCCAACCCAGCACCCTACTAGGCTGAGGCCCAGCTAGCCCAACCGCCCCGCGACCGACTCCGAGCGGAGTCCGGCTGACGCCCGCTGTCGCGCCGTGTCCGGCTCGGACACGAGTCGCCGCCGCCTTGCCCCTCGAGCAAGACGCGCCTTCCCCAGCCCCCTTTAAATACCGGAGCCCCCGACCCCTCTCCTCCCCAAGTCGCCAGCCGCCGTCGACGCCGCCCGCGCCGCAAGCCGCCGCCGCCCCACGTCGCCGCTGCCGCTGCCGCACTTCACCGCGCCGCCACCGATGCCGCTCGCACCACAAGCCGCCACCACCGCACATCACCGCCGCCGCCGCCGCAAGCCGCTGTCGCCGCCGATCCCGAAGCCGCCGCCCCCGCTCGAGCCCGATGCCGCCACCGCCGCCGATAGCCCCCGGTCCCCTCACGACCGTCGGACCTCGATCCGATGGGTTAGATTGTTCCTGTTTATTTTTCCCGAAACTTTTTTTATTTAGCGGACGTTCGTCCGTTAGTCTTCGGTAGCGAATGTTTTCGTTCGTTTAGCTTCTGTAGCGAACGTTCTTCGTTGGATTTTTATTTTTCTGTTATTTTTCTGCCAGGGACCTATTCGTAGTTTTATTTACAGTTTAGCCCATGTGTTTCAAACTAGCACAACTTCTTGCTCGTCTATCCAAATTTGATGAAACCAACGCGTAAATCTTAAGAGCGATCTCATCTATCTAGTAAACCAACTTGAACGTGTTTTTGAAAATTTAAAATTTCAATTTTTTTAGATTTGATTTTGATCTTCTTTTGATCGTATCTTGAGTTTCTTAGCTCCGTTTTAGTTGATTCCTTTTGCAAATCGTAGCTAATCGCATGTACTTCCTGTTAAGATCTAATCCACATAATTATATTACTATTGATTTTTTTCTGTTTAGATTAGTTATTTGCATTTTTTTGAGTTTTCTGAATCTTTTCTTCGATTTCTCTTTGCATCTTTTGCTTGAGTGCTTATCTATGCTATTATTGTTTACGAGATTTTCTGTAGTGTGAAGCTTGTTACTACGATATTTAGAGTTTTCCGATCGTCAACAAGGCAAATTACACTTTGATCATACTTTTTAATACCCAGCTTTTACTATGCATTAGTTTTACCCCTCAAAGATTGCATGAGTAGGATTGGGAACATGTGGTTTGGTTATGTAGTTCATGAGGTTGGAACCTATTACCTTTGATCACCCCGGGAATATACGTTATGCTCATATATTGCTTAGCCATGCTCGTAGATGGGGATTGGTTTGTGAGATTCATGCAAGTTGCGAGTGATAATAATTTTGGTCGACATTAAGGTGGAAACTTTAATACACATCTGGGTGGATTGTTTGGGGTACCTGGAGAAACCAGTCCTTTCCCATGGCAATCCCGGAGAACCCGTGTGATTACCCTAGGTCCGCCACCCAGGATCAATGGGTTCATATGATACTTCATGCCTAGAAACTTCCATGTGCAGCCACAAGCCATTATGGGCTTTGGCATAGTTGAGTAAGTTGTGTGACCTCTTTAGGTGGTAGACTAGCAGATGTAGGGGAAAGTAGGTGTACCGGTCTACCCAGAGTAAAGAGTTAATGCTTCAAAAAGACTATGTCTTGATCTTCCGTCCATGGATGCGGTCGAGTCTTGTGGGGAAAAGTGCGCAAACCTTTGCAGAGTGTACAAACTAATCATGGTTAGCCGTGTCCCCGGTTATGGACAATTTGAGTATCCGAAAGTGAATATTTTGTCGATCTCATCACTCTTTAATTAATGTGTTGGGTTTATTATCAATACTTGGTAATTTTGGGATTGACTTGGAGGAACCTTCTCAATAAAGGCATAAACTTGGTAGTAAATAAAAATTATTCCTTTGTTGTAGGATTTTTTTAGCTTTATGCAAAAATTAAACTTAGAGCTTCCAACAGGCAAATATGCATGTAGATATAGTATCTTTCATTTATTTGCTCTACAGTCTGACTCTGCTAGCATATTCCATGTGCTGACCTACACGGGTGCAAAGTCTCATGTTGCAGAGTTTTCAGACAAAGAATAAGGCGCGCTAGGTCGTTGTCATGCACTCAGTTATGCCGTGGAGTTGATGGACTCATTTATCTTTGAATCTTCCACAATTACTTTATTTAGATGGCCTTCAACCATAGTATTTTTGTAATAAATACTCTTTATGAGGACCTCGATTGTAATAAGTGTGTGGTTGAACTCTGTTATAATTCCTCGAGTACTGTGTGTGTCAGCATACCGATCCAGGGATGACACTTAAGCACAGAGACTTCGATCCATTGGGATCGGGTCGCTACAAGATGGTATCAGAGCACTATGAAAAGCCACAGGATACTCTTCTCTATTCATTTCTAATCCTCCTCTATTTCTACTCTATAGATGTCAAACCCCAGGAACAAGTTCACTCAGCCGGATGACGACACTCCTTTGGACAACACTTGAAGGAAGTCATGAAGTACCTGAACATCGGTCTACCAAGTTTCACCGGAACCTTCACTGCAACTTTACCTGAAGAGGAGCGCTGGAGGATCAAAGTTCATGTTCCGGGAAGGACATTTACACCAACTATCGAGCCCATCGAATTTACCTTGGATGCACCAACTTGGATATTAGGAAAGAGCATGGCAGCCCACATCACCTTTGGATGCATTTGTGAGGTGTACCACAAGGATCTTGAAGATGCCGTCTATCAGATATGTGGATGCCGGGATGAGCAATGGGAGATGATTCGCACAAGGAAGGATGGATCAATTGCAGCGTACATTCAGGAGATGGATCAACACATTCGTCGATATGAGAACCAGACATGTGCTATCATGAAGAAGCCCAAGAAGGTGATGACCAGAAATATCGAGCTAGAAGAGGAACTCAAGGCAACCAGTGATGGATATGAAGAGGAAATTGCTACGCTACTAGAGAAGAATGAAGACCTGAAGAAGAAGCTAGGAATGCCCGAGGTGAAACAAGAACGTGAAGTACATATTCATGAAGACGACTACATCATACTAGATGACACGGACACTGATGAGGATGAAGATGAAGATAGCGACGAGGATGAAGACAGTGATGATGATGTTAGAGATCATGATTATGAGCCCGTGGAGTCTTTCACCGATCAAACCTTCTAGATGACCACCATATTACTATTAGAGTTCTTCCAAATAGTTAGAAATTGTTTGTGAGATTTTGTAATAGTAGCTTAGATCAATTGTGTGAATCTTGTTTGATGTTGAGTGGTGTGAATTAAATGTATTTGCCTCATATGCATATGGGTAGTGAAACATCTCATTAGACCCTATTCTATTCTGTTTTCTCACCCTCTAACCCATCAGATGCCTCCGAGACGTGACCTCGGATTCACTTTCCCACCGGAGCTCACCCAGTTGATCCAACAGCAGAATTCCTTGATGCAGATGATGATCTAGAACCAAGGCAACAACAAAAACAATAACCCACCACCACCACCTCCAGTTGACAACCTAGCCCGTTTCCTAAGGTCGAATCCGCCGGTGTTCTCTAGCAGCACCGAGCCGATTGTTGCTGATGATTGGCTCCGCACGATTGGGAGGGAGCTAACAACTGCTGGATGCACGGATGCAGAGAGAGTGCGCTTTGCCGCACATCAGCTTGATGGACCTGCAACCTCTTGGTGGGATAATTTCACCACCACTTACCCCATTGCTACAGTTACATGGGATCACTTCCAGCAGGCCTTCCGCACCGCACATGTCTCAGCTAGAGCCATGAGTTTGAAGAAGCGTGAGTTCCGCAACTTATGCCAAGGGAGTCGTATAGTGGGGCAGTATGTGGATGTGTTCAGCAAGTTAGCATGCTCTGCCCCGGATGATGTGGTCACAGATGCCGCGAAGCAGGAGAAATTTCTTGAGGGACTCAATGATGAGCTGAGTATGCAGTTGATGGTGGCAACCTTCAACAACTACCAAGATCTGGTAGACAGGGCCCTCATGATTGAAAGCAAGCAACAACAGATAGATAACTGCAAGCGGAAGTATGGATAGGGGAAGTACAACTCTGGAGCTCAGCAGAAGCCTCGCTATTCCCCGTACTCAGGAGGACACGCTCATCATAACTATGGAGGACATAACCATGGAGGCCATTCACACAATGGAGGAAGTTCACACAACCATAGTGGCCCTAAGAATGATAATGGGAATGGAGGAAGCAACAGTCAGAGCCGTTCCAACCCCGCGACACCCGCCAAGAAGGATCTGAGTCGCATTACCTGTTTCAAGTGCGGGAAGACCGGACACTACGCCACTAAATATCCCGAGGCAAAGAATGGAAATGGCAATGGAAGCTCTGGAAAGAAGCCCAACCCTTTCACTAGAGGTCAGGTGAATCATGTCAGTGTGGAGGAAATTGAGGAGCAGCCCGACACAGTTGTCAGTAAGTTTTTGATAAATGCATTTACAACCCTTGTTCTTTTTTACGCTGGTGCATCGCGTTCATTCATATCAAGGGGATTTGTGGATAAGTTTAAGTTGCCAACCGTAGCCATTAAGTCACCTATGTTAATGAGTTCCCCAGGAGCAGAGTATATGGCTAGTCGGGGATGTTATCAGTTGCCATTAACCATAGGTACACACGTTTTCCCCACGGACCTCATTATCCTGGAGTCACAAGGATTGGATGTGATCCTAGGAATGGATTGGCTATCCAAATACGAGAGAAACATTGATTGTGCCAGTAAGTCGATTCTTCTCACCACCCCATAGGGAAAACAGATCAAATATGTGTCTAGACATGCGCTGAGGAGGAAGCAGGTAAATTCCCTTTCGGGAGTTGTTCAGGAGGAAGTACCAGTTGTGAAGGATTATCCCGATGTATTTCTGAAGGAATTACTAGGCATGCCACCAAACCAAGACATTGAGTTTCTGATCGAGTTGTTGCCAGGCACCGGACCAATATCCAAGAGACCTTATCGGATGCCCACCAATGATCTGGTGGAAATTAAGAAGAAGATTAAGGAGTTATTGGAGAAAGGTTATATTCGACCAAGCTCATCACCTTGGGGAGCCCCAGTGCTTCTAATTGAGAAGAAGGATGGATCCTTGAGGAAGGTTGTTGATTATCGTGCGTTGAATGAGGTGACAATCAAGAACAAATACCCTCTACCGATGATCAATGATTTGTTTGACTAGCTGCAGGGAGCTAAAGTTTTCTCCAAGATCGATCTTCAGTCCAGTTATCACCAGCTGAAGATCCGAGAGCAGGATATACCTAAGACAGCTTTTACCACGAGGTATGGGCTTTATGAATATACGATTATGTCATTTGGTTTGACTAATGCCCTTGCCTATTTTATGTGTATGATGAACAAGGTCTTCGTGAAGTTCTTGGACAAGTTCATCATGGTGTTCATTAATGATATATTGGTCTACTTGAAGAATGAAGAAGAGCACAAGTAATATTTGCGCTTGGTTGTCGAGAAGCTCAGGGAACATCAGCTATATGCCAAGTTCAGCAAATGTGAGTTTTGGTTGAAGGAAGTTGGATATCTCGGACATGTTATATCCGAAGAAGGAATAGTAGTTGACCCTACCAAGGTTGTATCCGTCACTGAATGGTTGGCACTCACCTTAGTTGGAGAGATACGAAGTTTCCTTGGACTCGTAGGTTATTATCGGAGATTTATTGAGAATTTCTCCAAGATCGCGAAGCCCATGACAGAGTTATTGAAGAAAGACACCAAGTTTAAATGGACCGAGGATTGTGAGGCCAGTTTTCAGGAGTTGAAGAAACGTTTGGTTACAGCCACAGTGCCGATTCTCCCTAATATACGCGAGGATTTCCAAGTATATTGTGACGCTTCTCATCAGGGACTTGGAGGTGTTCTTATGCAGGAAGGAAGAGTTGTTTCATATGCCTCACGTCAGCTTCGCCCTCATGAGTTGAATTATGCCACGCATGATTTGGAGTTAGCAGCCTTAGTGCATGCGCTCAAGACCTGGAGACACTTTCTCATCGAAAACCATTGCGATGTTTACACGGATCATAAGAGTTTGAAGTAAATCTTCATGCAGAAGGAGTTGAACCTCAGGAAAAGGAGATGGTTGGAGCTCATAAAGGATTATGACATGAGATTGCATTATCACCCAGGAAAGGCCAATGTCATAGCTGATGCATTGAGCCACAAGAGTCATGTTAACACTCTCATAACCGAAGGATTACCTTAGGAGTTAGCCGATGATCTCTTAGAACTTTGCTTGGAGATAGTTCCGAGAGACTATGTTGCGGCACTAGAAATTCAGTCCACTTTGTTGGGAAGGATGCGAGAAGCCCAGGAGATGGACAAGGAAATTGCAGAGATAAAGGATGAGTAAGGGAAAGGCTAAAGGATTACGTGAGGATGATCACGAAACTTTATGGTTTGAGGATCGTATCTATGTGCCCAAATACCTAGAGATCAGGAAGTTAATTCTTCAGGAGGCTCATGATTCGCCTTATTCGATTCACCCAGGCAACACCAAGATGTATCTGGACTTGAAGGAGAGTTTCTGGTGGACAGGAATGAAGAAGGATATTGCCAAGTATGTGGCAGTATGCGACGTATGTCAGAGAGTTAAGGCAGAGCATCAGAAACCAGCAGGGTTACTTCAGCCTTTCCCGACACCCGAATGGAAGTGTGATAAACTTGGCATGGATTTCCTCACCGGATTACCCAGGACTCGTTCAGGTTATGATACCATCTGGGTTGTACTTGATCGCTTGACCAAGGTAACCCATTTCATCCCCGTGAAAACCACTTATATGAGCACTAAGTTGGCGAAGATATACATGACTAGGATCGTATGTCCGCATGGAGTTCCGAGGACCATCATATCAGATAGAGGAACACAATTTATGTCAAAGTTTTGGAATCAGTTGCATGAAACTTTGGGTACCAGGCTAGAGTTTAGTACAACCTTTCATCTGCAGACAGATGGGCAGACCGAGAGAGTCAACCAGATTCTGGAGGACATGTTGAGAGCTTGTGCACTAGACTATGGATCTAGTTGGGATGATAATTTACCCTATGCAGAGTTCTCATATAACAACATTTATCAAGCCAGTTTGAAGATGGACCCTTTTGAAGCTTTGTACGGAAGGAGGTGCAGGACACCATTGTTGTGGGATGAAGTTGGAGATCGACAGTTGTTCGGACCAGATTTAATCAGAGATTCTGAGGAGAAGGTCAAGTTGATCCATGATAGACTCAAGATAGCCCAGTCCAGGCAGAAGAGTTATGCCGATACTAAATGCAAGGAGGCAACCTATGAAGTCGGAGACAGAGCATATCTTCATGTGTCCCCACTTCGAGGAGTTAAACGATTTGGATTCAAAGGAAAGTTAGCACCATGATTTGTGGGACCATACAGAGTTTTGGAATGTATGGGTGAAGTTTCCTACAAGTTGGAATTACCCAAAGGTTTTTCAGGAGTTCCTGATGTGTTTCACGTTTCCCAGTTGAAGAAGTGACATGCAGAGATGGCCGATATTCCTTTGAGAGATACAGTGCCACTGGAAGCAATTCAGTTGGAGGGTGACCTGACCTATGGGGAGAAACCCATTAAGATTCTTGAGTTTGCCAGCCAAGTTACTCGTAGCAGAGTCATCAAGTTTTGCAAAGTTCAGTGGAGTCACCATACCGAGGAGGAAGCCACCTGGGAGCGCGAAGAAGACCTCTGCAAGGACCACCCACACCTTTTTACTGACCAACCCAAATCTCAAGGGCGAGATTCATATTAAGGGGGGTAGGTTTGTAAGAGCAACTCTAGCAGACCCCACATCCCGCCCCGGCCCGCAAAATAACCACCAAAGTGTGGGTCGGGCGGGAAAACCTGCCCGATCAGACCCCGCATCCCGCCCCGGCCCGCAAATATTTTTGCGGGGCGCGGCCAAACTTCTCCCCCAACCTCTAGTTTCATGGGTTGGGAGGCCGACCCAAGCTCAGCCCCTATCCACAGTGAGATTTGGCGGGAGGGACATTTCCGTGCGCCCTTTCTCGCTCCCCCACACCCTCCACCACCATTGCCCCGCCGCCACACGCTCCGGTGCAACCTCCGCGGCCGTCCCTCACCGCCATGGATGACTCCCAGCTGCCCGCCATCACCGTCGAGGTCGCGCATGCCCCTTCCCCTTGGGCAGATCTCGTCGCCGGCCATGTTGGCCCCGCCATCGCTCAAGCTAGCGCCGCGCCTGCCCACAAGCGGCAGGGCAACGTGGTCATGCAGGGCGGGAATCCGGCAGACCCCGCCGCCAAGGCTCGCGCTCCCGGCGCTAACGCTGCTGCGCGATCTCAGCCGGCGGTGGAGAAGGTGACCAAGGCCGCGACCGACAAGAGGAAGAGGAATCCGGCTACAAACAAGGCGCCACCTTCATCCTCGAACTCCATCCCGTAAAGAAGTGCCCCACCGATGCCGTCCAATGGCGCTGCTCCCCCCGCAAGCGAGGTGTTCGACGAAATGGATGGAAGGTATGCGTCTTCGGTCATGGTGCTTTCCTTTCGTTTTTGCCTTTTGTTGATAGCTCATGACTTGTTATCGTTCAATATAGCGGTGGTTCAAACAATGGAACTGCCTAATTTATGAACTTGTTGGACACCAATGCCATTGACATTGATCAAGCCCCGTTCGCATTTGAGTACAATGAAACAGAGGGCGACGTGGATGATCATGGTTGTGAGGACGAATTGGCCGAGATCGAAGCAGAAGCGTTTGAGCAATCAGAATCAAAATCTGGGAAAAGCCAAAGATCGAAGAACTACACGATCTTGGAAGACCAAGCTTTGATCCAAGCATGGAGTGCGGTGTCTCTTGATGCATGCACGGGTACTTCTCAAACCGCCAAGAGATATTGGCAAAGGATCGAAGATCAGTACTTCTGCATCATAGCAAAGTATCCCAATAGGACTCCACACACATTTTGGTCGCTTCAAGGCCATTGGGAGAACATCAAGCCGATGTGCAGCCGTTGGGCTGCTTGCTTGGAACAAGTAAGCAATGCATCTCCAAGTGGTACCGTGGAATCCGATTATGTGATTTTGTTTTGCCTTTGTTCAAGTTATGCATAATATATTTGTATCATGAGAATTGATTACATCACTTTGTTCTTCACATTGTGTAGGACAAGATTGCCCAACATAGATACAACGACATGGAAGCCTCGGAAGGCAAATTCTTCAAACTAGAGCATTGTTGGGAGTTGTTCCAAAAGTGCAAGAAGTGGAAGTTGATCGACAAAGAATCTCCACTGAAGAGAGGCTCGCTTATAAACATGGATGAAGATGAGGATGATGATGGCCCAAGAAATTTGAACAAGCCCGATGGTGACAAGAAGACTAAGGAGAAGATGAAGAGAGATCAAGAAGCATCGAGCTTGAGGGAGAAGATTGATGCCATGGTGCAATCAAACGAGTTGATGTTGTTGAAGTCATTGGAGATCAAGAAGGAGTTGGCCGAGAAGAAGGCAAAAGAGAAGCAAGAAAAGTGGCAATTGCTCAAGGAAGAGGGGCTCTACAAAGCTGCCATTGAGGAAAGAAGAGCACGCGCCGCTGAAAACAAATCCATGTCTTTGTTGCTCACCGAAGAGAACAAGATCATGTCAATGAACCATGATGACATGGACGACCTCACCAAAACATGGCATGATATGGCAAGGAGAGAAATCTTGAAGAGGAGAATGGTCGCGTCGGCCGGTCCATGTTACAGTTCCGGAGATGTTTTCTCTGCTCCATATGGTGGCAATGTCAATGATTTCGATGCGGGAGTTGGAACAAGTGCCGGAGGTGGATTCGGTGGTGCTGATGAACTTCAAGGTGGACTTGATGGCGCAGAGTGAAGATCAACCAAGATGATGCCGGACATGGCCGTAACTTTTGCAAGGCCCTCTTTTGCATTTCTCGTACTGAACTTCGCTTTTATTTGCGTGTAAAACTGTGTTATGTTGTTTGAATTTGAACTTATTTGTGGGAACTTATGTCAAATGCGAGAATTGAGCATTTTCCATTTCCGGGTCGACAGGGCAGTGTCCGAACAGACCACGCAAAAGCCGACCCGCAAAAAAGTATATTCCGCGAATATCCTTTTATATGGATCCTTTTGGGGGTCTGCATCTCGCCGGTCCGAGTTTGCCCGCAAAAGCAGTTTCCCCTGAACTGCAAACGCGTTTTGGGGGCCGGCGGGATGCGGGGTCTACTAGAGTTGCTCTAACATCCCAATTTTCAATTTGGATGTTATTTATAGATCATTCATATGCATCCATGATTTATGCATTTTCTTGCATTTATTTTAGTTGCATTTTGATCCAATAGACCTTAAGCAACTCAAGGACCAAATTGAGAGAGTTGGAGATTTCACAAAAGTCCATTTTTGATTTATCAAAACTTGGTAAATTGGATCAAATTGTTTTTCAAAATTCTTTACCATTATTTCAAAATAAAGAGAGAAGATAAAAGGACTTCTTCAAAAACAGCAAAGAAATATTGGAAATTGAATTTTGAATTTTTGGATATTTTATTTGATTTTATTTGCTAGTTTATTTATTTATTTATGGAGTAATTACTACTAAAATGTTTGTTTTTATTTTAGGCATTTAGGCCCAGAAAAATGTTCACTAGGTCATTAATAAGGCCATATTATTATGTGAATTTTTCTGATATTTTTAGATATTTATTTATTTAAGTTTATCATGTTTTTGTCTCTCTGGAAAAATGTTTTTTTAAAACATCTCCGCCGAAATGGGCCAGCCCAGCACCCCGCCAGGCCGAGGCCCAGCTAGCCCAATCGCCCCGCGACCGACTCCGGGCGGAGTTCGACCGACGCCCGCCGCCGCGCGCCGTGTCCGTCTCGGACACAAGCCACCGCCTTGCCCCTCATGCAAGACGCGCCTCCCCCGGCCCCTTTAAATGCCGGAGCCCCCGGCCCCTCTCCTCCCCAAGTCGCCAGCCGCCGCCGCACTTCGCCGTGCTGCCGCCGCCGCTGCCCGCGCCGCAAGCCGCCGCCGCCGCTGTCACCGCCGATCCCGAAGCCGCCACCCCCGCCCGAGCCCGATGCTGCTGCCGCCGTCCGCCTCGCCGCCATCGAGCGCCGCCGTCGCAGGTAGCCCCCGATCCCCTCTCGACCGTCGGATCTAGATCCGACGGGTTAGATCGTTCCTGTTTTTTCCCGAAACTTTTTTTATTTAGCGAACGTTCGTCCGTTAGTCTTTTTTAGCAAACATTTTCGTTCATTTATCTTCTGTAGCGAACGTTCGTTCATTAGTTTTTTCTTTTTCTATTATTTTTCTGCCAAGGACCTATTTGTAGTTTTATTTATAGTTTAGCCCCTGTGTTTCAAACTAGCACAACTTCTTGCTCGTTTGTCCAAATTTGATGAAACCAACGCCTAAATCTTGAGAGCAATCTCATCTATCTAGTAAACCAACTTGAACATGTTTTTGAAAATTTAAAATTTGAATTTTTTTCAAATTTGAATTTGTTCTTCTTTTGATTGTATCCTGAGTTTCGTAGCTCCGTTTTAGTTGATTCGTTTTGCAAATCATAGCTAATCGCATGAACTTTCTGTTAAGATCTAATCCACATAATGATAATACTGTTAAAAAATGTTTTCTGTTTAGAGTAGTTATTTGGGTGTTTTGTTTAGTTTTCTGAATCTTTTCTTTGATTTCTCTTTGCATCTTTTGCTTGAGTGCTTATGTATGCTATTGTTGTTTATGACAGATTTTCCAGAGTGCGAAGCTTGTTACTACGAGTCTTTAGAGTTTTCCGATCGTCAGCAAGGCAAGTTACATTTTGATCATACTTTTCAATACCCAGTTTTTACTATGCATTAGTTTTACCCCTCAAAGATTGCATGAGTAGGATTGGGAACATGTGGTTTGGTTATGTAGTTCATGAGGCAGGAACCTATTACCTTTGATCACCCCGGGAATATACATTATGCTCATATATTGCTTAGCCATGCTCGTAGACGGGGATTGGTTTGTTAGATTCATGCAAGGTGTGAGAGATAATAATTTTGGACAACATTAAGGTGGCACCTGGAGAAACCAGTGCTTGCCCATGGGAATCCTGGAGTACCCGTGTGATTACCCTAGGTCTGCCACCCAGGCTCAAAGGGATCATATGATACTTCATGCCTAGAAACTTCCATGTGCAGCCACAAGCCATTATGGGCTCTGGCATAATTGAGTAAGTTATGTGACCTCTTTCAGTGGTAGACTAGCAGATGTAGGGGAAAGTAGGTGTACCAGTCTACCCAAAGTAAAGAGTTAATGCTTCACAAAGACTATGTCTCGATCTTCCGATCATGGATGCGGTCGAGTCTTGTGGGGAAAAGTGCACAAACCTTTGCAGAGTGTACAAACTAATCATGGTTAGCTGTGTCCCAGGTTATGGACAATTTGAGTATCTGGAAGTGAATATTTTGTTGATCTCATCACTCTTTAATTAATGTATTGGTTTTATTATTTATACTTGGTAATTTTTTGATTGAGTGGGAGGAACCTTCTCAATAAAGGCATAAACTTGGTAGTAAATAAAATTTATTCCTTTGTTGTAGGGAAAAATTTAGCTTTATGCAAAAATTAAACTTAGAGCCTCCACCAGCCAAATATGCATGTAGATATAGTCTCTTTCATTCATTTGCTCTACAGTGTGACTCTGCCAGCATATTCCATGCGCTGACCTACACGGCTGGAACGTCTCATGTTGCAGAGTTTTTCGACGAAGAATAAGGTGCGCTAGGTCGTTGTCATGCACTCAGGTATGCCATGGAGTTAATGGGCTCATTTATCTTCGAAGCTTCCGCAATTACTTTATTTAGATGGCCTTCAGCCATAGTATTGTTGTAATAAATACTCTTTATGAGGACCTCGATTGTAATATGTGTGTGATTGAACTTTGTTATAATTCCTCGAGTACTGTGTGTGTCAGCATACCGATCCAGGGATGACACTCAAGCATAGAGACTTCAATCCATTGGGATCGGGTCGCTACACCTTCATTTAAAACAATGTGGAAATAGTTTCACAACTCACGCCACCTGGAACACCACAGCATAATGCTGTGTCCGAATGTCATAACCGTACTTTATTAGATATGGTGCAATCTATGATGTCTCTTACCGATTTACCACTATCGTTTTGGGGTTATGCATTAGAGACAGTTGCATTCATGTTAAATAGGGCACAGTCAAAATCCGTTGAGACGACACCATATGAACTATGGTTTGGCAAGAAACCTAAGTTGTCGTTTCTTAAAGTTTGGGGTTGCGATGCTTATGTGAAAAAGCTTCAGCCTGATAAGCTCGAACCCAAATCGGAGAAGTGCGTCTTCATAGGATACCCAAAAGAAACTATTGGGTACACCTTCTACCACAGATCCAAGGGCAAGATCTTTGTTGCTAAGAATGGATCCTTTCTAGAGAAGGAGTTTCTCTCGAAAGAAGTGAGTGGGAGAAAAGTAGAACTTGATGAGGTAACTGTACCTTCTCTCGAATTGGAAAGTAGCACATCACAAAAAACCGTTCCCGTGATGCCTACACCAACTAAAGAGGAAGCTAATGATAACTATCATGAAACTTTAGATCAAGTTACTACGAAACCTCGTAGGTGAACCAGAGCACGTTCCGCACTAGAGTGGTATAGTAACCATGTTCTTGAAGTCATGTTACTAGACCATGACGAACCTACAAACTATGAAGAAGCTATGATGAGCCCAAATTCTGATAAATGGCTTGAGGCCATGAAATCTGAGATAGGATCCATGTATGAGAATAAAGTGTGGACTTTAGTTGACTTGCCCGACGATCGGCGAGCCATCGAGAATAAATGGATCTTCCAGAAGAAGACTAACGCTGATGGTAATGTTACTGTCCACAAAGCTCGACTTGTTGTGAAAGGTTTTCGACAAGTTCAAGTAGTTGACTACGATGAGCCTTTCTCAACCGTAGCGATGCTTAAGTCTGTCCGAATCATGTTAGCAATTGCCGTATTTTATGATTATGAAATCTAGCAAATGGACGTCAAAACTGCATTCCTTAATGTATTTCTTAAAGAAGATTTGTATATGATGCAACCAGAAGGTTTTGTCGATCCGAAAGGTGCTAACAAAGTATGCAAGCTCCAGTGATCCATCTATGGATTGGTGCAAGCATCTCGGAGTTGGAATATACACTTTGATGAGGTGATCAAAGCATATGGTTTTATACAGACTTTTGGAGAGCCTGTATTTACAAGAAAGTGAGTGGGAGCTCTGTAGCATTTCTGATAGTATACGTGGATGACATATTGTTGATTGGAAATGATATAGAATTTCTAGATAGCATAAAAGGATACTTGAATAAGAATTTTTCAATGAAAAACCTCAGTGAAGCTACTTAAATATTGGGCATCAAGATCTATAGGGATAGATCAAGATTCTTAATAGGACTTTCACAAAGCACATACCTTGACAATTATTTTGAAGAAGTTCAAAATAGATCAGTGAAAGAAAGAGTTCTTGCCTGTGTTGCAAGGTGTGAAGTTGAGTAAGACTCAAAACTCGACCACGACAGAAGATAGGGAGAGAATGAAAGTTATTCCCTATCCCTTAGCCATAGGTTCTATAAAGTATGCCATGTTGTGTACCAGAGCTATTCTATACCTTGCCATGAGTTCGCAAGGGGGTACAATAGTGATCTAGGAGTAGATCACTGGACAACGGTCAAAATTACCCTTAGGTACCTAAAGAGGACTAAGAAAATATTTCTCGGTTATGGAGGTGATAGAGTTCGTAGTAAAGAGTTATGTCGATGCAAGTTTTGACACTGATCTAGATGACTCTAAGTCTCAATCTGGATACAAATTGAACATGGGAGCAATTAGCTAGAGTAGCTCCATACAGAGCATTGTAGACATAGAAATTTGCAAAATACATACGGATCTGAATGTGGCAGACCCGTTGACTAAGCTTCTCTCACAAGCAAAACATGATCACACCTTAGTACTCTTTGGGTGTTAATCACATAGCGATGTGAACTAGATTATTGACTCCAGTAAACCCTTTGGGTGTTGGTCACATGGCAATGTGAACTATGGGTGCTAATCACATAAAGATGTGAACTATTGATGTTAAGTCACATGGCGATGTGGACTAGATTATTAACTCTAGTGCAAGTGGGAGACTGAAGGAAATATGCCCTAGAGGGAATAATAAAGTTGTTATTTTATATTTCTTTATATCATGATAAATGTTTATTATTCATGCTAGAATTGTATTAACCGAAAACTTGATACATGTGTGGATACATAGACAAAACACCGTGTCTCTAGCAAGCCTCTACTAGACTAGCTCGTTAATCAAAGATGGTTAAGTTTCCTAACCATAGACATGTGTTGTCATTTGATGAATGGGATCACATCATTAGGAGAATGATGTGATGGACAAGATCCATCCGTTAGCTTACCATATTGATCGTTCAGTTTTATTTGCTATTGCTTTCTTCATGTCATATACATATTCCTTTGACTATGAGATTATGCAACTTCCGGATAGCAGAGGAATACCTTGTGTGCTATCAAACATCACAACGTAACTGGGTGATTATGAGGATGCTCTATAGGTATCTCCGAAGGTGTTTGTTGGGTTGGCATAGATCGAGATTAGGACTTGTCACTCAGAGTATCAGAGAGGTATCTCTGGGCCCTCTCGGTAATACACATCATAAGAAGCCTTGCAAGCAAAGTGAATAATGAGTTAGCTCCGGGATGATGTATTACAGAACGAGTAAAGAGACTTGTCGGTAACAAGATTGAATTAGGTATGAAGATATCGACGATCGAATCTCAGACAAGTAACATACCGATGACAAAAGGAATAACATATGTCGTCATTACGGTTCGACGATAAAGATCTTCGTAGAATATGCAGGAACCAATATGAGCATCTAGGTTTCGCTATTGGTTATTGACCGAAGGTGTCTCGGTCATGTCTACATAGTTCTCGAACCCATAGGGTGCAAACGCTTAATGTTCGATGACGATTTTATATTATATGAGTTATGTGATTTGGTGACCGAATCTTGTTCGAAGTACCGGATGAGACAAGGACGACACTGAGGACGAGGACGAGGACGCGGTCGACTTCAGCAGGGAGGACGCGGAGTCCACTAACAGCGGCATGTCGCCAAGACAAGCCATCAACGTCTCATCTCACACCGGCATGCATAGGCCGGCGCGGCGGCAGATTTATTAAAATTATGCGTACTTAGGCTTTGTTTTTAATGCTGGTCTTTTATTGGAGCAATGTATAGGTCAATTGGCTCTGTTTAATTACTAAAATTGCTCGATTCAGTAAGTGTGGTATGTGTGATGTACGCTCTTTTATGTGTCCAAATTAGCAAGCGATGTTAAATTATGAAATGACGTGGATGAGGACAGTACCCGGGGAAATTTTCACCAAAATTTGAATTATCAAACTCATCCCATAGGCGTAAAGCAGAAGAATCGTTTGCAATGCACACAATCGTTCCAAGTGAACAGTGTCCGACGGCACCGCGCGCAAAGTTTCCCTCCACATTTTGAAATTTTTGGACTACCGCCGAAATATCTACCCCCACCCCCCTTCCCCATCCCCTTTTCTCCCCGACCACAAGTCACATTTTCTTTGTTTCCTCCTTCCTTAATTCCTTCCTAAGCTATAGCCGCTTACTTGCTTGCTTCCTCGCTCTCGCCGTCTCGCATCCTACCCTTGGGAAGTATCGCTGCTATATACATATGCAGCTATGATTATGAAAAGTAACCATACGTAACTGAAATGATCACAAGCAAAGTGAGAAATAGTGGCGCAAATCACTGCAGCTACCAAGAAAAAGTGCAGTTCCAATCTAGCTGTGGTATGTGGATGTGTTTTGCTAAGGGCACCAAAAACATCAGTTTTGGCCATTTAGGTGTCCAAGCCACTCAGATCAATAAGACCATACAAACGACAATGGCAGAAACAGTCACAGAACTCTGGCAACTCCATTGTCTAAATTGGGAGAGCATAGACGCAATACTGCACCAAAACTATAGAAAAATAAAAACACGGAATATGCATGTGATGTAGCAACCTACATGGGCAATGAAATACAGATGTTCCAACAAAAGCAAACATCAAATATTACAAATATTATCTAATGATTTCCCAAACCGTGAAATGAGAACGCGAGAGCCAAGAGTATCTCAAAGGAAATCAATGTCATGGCATCGACACGATGATCTATCAAAGGGACCGCTAACACTCAGATCATGGATGTGCCCAATATGTATCTCGTCTCCGTAGTAAGAGTCACAGCTAATATTAAACTGAGCACCTTGAGAAACCCTGTTATCCAGTTGTAGTTTTCTGTGCTGGCCAGCTCTCCATTCAGAAATGTATTTCTTTCGATTTATTGCAGTGCGTGATGCAAACTCCATATGTTCTAGCACTTTTGCATTCAAAAGAAAGAACCTTGCAAAATCAACATCTCTCGGTGTTCCTTGATAGTTTATCAGCACTACTTTTTTGAGATGGAGCTCCAAACATTCAATATAGCCAAGTGGAAAATTGTGTCGTGCTCTTTTTGATGCCCCAGTCCGATATAACTGAAAGATGATTTGTAGTTAGTTTGGGATATGGTACGACATAGGGATGATGGGCTGATGGCACAAGAAGAAAATGAAGCAACTAGCCATGATGTAAAGAGGACGATAAAGTAGATCGATGGTTAAAAAAATCTCACCAAGACATATAACTTCTCCAAGCAAGGAAAGAATGTCACAAAGTCAATGGCATCATCGACACTTGGAGGGGAAATGCGCAGAACCAACACTTTAACGGCTCGCACCACATTCATCAAATTGACAGCGAGAATTCCCTAAATTAAGTAATACACACAAATGGTTAGCACGAGAATCTGCAAGGCATAACACAAAAATTAAAGGCCATGGCTACCTGAAGAACATTTGTTTCAAGCTTGCCTTTGGTGAACGCTTCTGGCAAAGAACCCAGGAAGTCCAGTTTGGGTGCGCAAAGCACACGGACTGATAGGTCACCATCTAGTCCAGACAGGAACAACTTTTCTAGGAGAGGGGCATCCTCAACAATGACTTGTTGCAACAATTCATCTGGTTCATTTGGCCAACCAGACCACACACCTAGCCTCCTAAGGGTGGACGAGTTGATCCGAACACCACGGACACCGTCCAATTCACTAAGCACCAAGCTCTCCAGTGCAGTGCATCCAGCAAGAACGCGGTGGAGGACGACCTCCGAGACGATGACACCTTTAAGTGTGAGCTGCTTGAGTTTGGGGAAATGTAGATCGCCGGCCAATGTGGCCGCGGAGGGGAAGTGGATCATGTAGCCGGTGCACTTAATGCTTAGGATGTGGAGGGCGGGTAAAAACCGGAGCACGGACGGCGGCAGCGCATACGGAACCTCCTCCCTTGGCACTAGCCAAAGTTCCTTGCCGATTTCCTTGCGGTTTTGCCACAGGTCGAACTCGGAGAGGCCTTTGAATGCCGGTGACTGGAGCCAGCCGTTCAGTAATGGGGAGACATAGTCAGATTTGTAGCCGTACCAGGTAAGGGAGAGCCGGCGGCAGGGCGCCTGGTGGTCGGCGAGAATGCGGGAGACGAGGCTGGAGGGGGCGGGCTCGTCTTCGTGGCGGAGAACGACGCCGAGGTTGAGCGGGGCGGAGCGGAAGAGGGGGCGCCACCGGGTGGAGAGGATCTGGGTGCGGGCGCCGTCCTTGGTGGGGAGGAGCGAGATTATGCGCCGGAGAACGTCGACGTGGAGGTCGCTGATCAGGTCGGGACCTTCCCCGACTTCGCGCTTATCGTTCGCCGGTGGTGAGACGCCGGCGACCAACTCGGCCTCCTGCCATTTTCGCTTTTTGGCTCTGCGGGTAGCCATCGCCGCCGCCGCCGCCCGGGGAAAGAGGAGGCTGCGTGTTGTTTTTGTTGGCAAAATGGTGTGTGGAATTTCTTCAGAAGAGAACAAAATACTCTAGAAGACTGAAGGACAGAAAAAGATCCATTTAGCCTCTCAGCAGTAGTAGGAGCCTCCCCTACTGTGATTTGTCACAAAAAAAAGGTTTTCAGGCTCTTATATTTTCTAATTGATTTTCGCAAATTTGTTTTATATTTTAGGAGAGAATTCGTTCTCTATTTTTTTGCGAGGGAAATTCACTTTTTAGTTGATCAGATAAGATGTTGAGCAGTATGTTACTTGTGCGACCATTGGACATGATTCCAACTTTTTTATACTTGCATATGAGCACAACAATAGCTCTCACACATTCTAAAAAAAACCTCCATCCAGTTTTTAAAATCACAAGCGGGAATCATCAAATGGTAGAGCCACCACTTTACATTTCATAACATTTTATGTATATTTATATTCTGCAAGCTTCTCCAATATATCTTCGCAAACCTACCGACCTAAAGAGTACACACACTTCATGTGGGGCTTGAGAACTCGTACTTGCAAAAAGGCACCAAAACCCTCTTTCTCTTAGTTCAAAACATGCTCGTGCATTCACATAAACGTTCAAAGTTTGCAGTGTTAAGCAGAACTCACATGATCTAGTCGAGCCTCGTTAGCACAATGGCTTAAATAAACAAACATACATGACGGAAATTCGCACGGGCACGCACCTGCACAAACTCCCGTCGCCGTCGATCTACGTCGTGGTTCGTGCACATGTTTGGACAGAAAATGGTTGAAAAATTAATGAAGATTCTTTAACTGTCTGAATACGAGACACTATACATGTTTATTTTACATGATTAAGTCGGCGGACCCTTGTTATACATCTCTCTACATGTGCGTATCCTACAGCTCCTGTTATGTTACATACTCTGTTTCATGACTTCCGTTCAGTGTTCATCATCTTCCTCCTTTGTCTTTGTCATGTTCTTCTCTTATGTTCGACTGTTGTTTCCTCCTCTTCTTTATATTTCCCCCTTCTTTTATCACATCTCCGCTCCTGCGCCCGTACTGTCTTATCCACTCGCTGATTCATGCATGGTTCTTCACACAAAAAATTGCTACTCTCATTTTTCCAAGCTTTTATGTTCTCTTGCCTGAAATATGCATCCTTTTATTCTTGAATAGCTTCATCACTATACTGTCAAATATTCATTTCTAAAAAGACTTTGATGCCATCGTTATGAATTTTAGGGTTTTAACCATATACCATTTGAATTTCCTTCTTGAAAGTGCACTGTGTTTCCTATCATTTTCTTTTATTTTCAGTGTTAAGAGCTTGGAGCCTATGAAACATACATGTTTTGTCACGAAACTTACAATGTGTATTCAATTTTCGTTGGTCGAACTTGTGCCTATTTTGGTCGATCATTTGCTAATCATCTATTACTGCCCCGCAGTGAACAAGTCATGCATGCAACTTAGCTAACATTAATAGTTGCGGGGAGCAGAGGCAGATGACTCATCTTCTTTCTCGCTCCTCTTTCCCCATCTTCTTCCTTTTCTACTCACATCCTCTAGATCTGCTCTGTTCACACTTCTACTGGACGTTGGTGCCGGCGTTTCTGTGATGTCGACGGTGAAAATCTTCCACGATGACGACGCCGTCTGGCATTGGTTGTGGAGGTTGCTCATCCAACGAGAACCACGGAAAAAACCATAGTCGACCCCAACGTAGTTCATGTCTGAGGTAAATCATGACGTATGCTTTAATCTCGTCCAAATCATATCCGACTACTTTTTGGTACTAAATTGGTTGTTGCTACTTTTGTACTGCCCCGTATGCAATAGCTGCAGAGGCTTGTGCAACGAAGACAATGTTCTAAACAACCACTGCTCCCCTCTTCTTTTTGACATGATTGCATAGAAAGAACAACAAGTTTCAAATAGTTATTTGAATCTTGTTCATGAGATGTTGATTTAATTGTTTGTTCATTATAGATTTTCTATTATGTGTTTGCTTATTCACCGATGAAAATGTAGATCCAACATGGTTTCAATTGCCTTATGAATTCATACAGATTCAAAACTAGAAACTTGTATCAACATTTTACCTAATGCTGGACCACTACCTAAGCATACATAACTTTTGTTTGGATACCAAATTTTACATTTATGTCTACGTATCTGTAATTTTCACGTTGTGTCACATGACACTTATTACATAATAATTGTAAGATCGCACATCATTCTTTGAAATGTACTCTTTAAAAAAATATCAGCAACATGCACTCTTCTTTTCGTAACAATATTCTTTTCACAATTGCTTTTAACAATATTTCTTTATTTACTTCCATTTTCATATATTATCCCCTGTTTTCCAATCAATGATTTGTTGAAACATATCAGCATTACAAGATCTGTTACAAGTAAACTTACAGTTTTGCTTTAAGAAAAACAAGGATTTGCTTTTTTTTCATGTCACCAATAGTGAAGAAAAAACTTATTTCACTCCAACAAGTGGAAACAGTTCTTATATTTGTACCCCATCCAGTTCTGTCACAAATCCTCTACCATGACACTGTTGTCACATTGAAACTACTGCTTGACCACCACCTAAGTATATATAAATTTTGTTTGGATACCAATTTTGATATTCATGTCTACGTATATGTAATTTTCATGTTCTGTCACATGACACTTCTTACATTTCAATATTAATCCAATACGTCATTCTTTGTAATATACTCCCTCCGATCTAAACTAACGGTCGCAACTGTAAACTAAGGTTATTAGTTCAACTTTAGTTCAAACTTGCAACACTTATTTTGGATCATAAGAATATCCAATTCATAATTGATACCTCCTTTTTATTAATCCGGTATTGGAACAAGAAAGGGTATCCCGCACCTATTTCCCTAGAGGTGACCCAGGGTATTGAACCCACGAGAGGAAGACTCCCTTGAAGTGATGGTCTCTAGCAAGCTTTTGCCAAAGTGTCAAATCCATCTTTTGACCGGATGGGCAATCAAATTGTGATTCAAACACTTATAATAAAAAGAAGGTACGGGGATGAAGTCTTAATGCTTACAACCATGTATTTTTGTTGGGATAAAAAAGATATTAGTTTGTGCTCGGGAAGTCACCCATCAAGAGGTGCTTGCTTCGTATCGGAGTGGGGGATGTGTCCAAATAGCATCTTGACCGACATGAGTCATGCATCAAGAATCAGTTGTCCTACCAAAGGCCCTATCCGTCTTGCAGGGTTGCCCCAATAATTAAGATAGCAATATTAGACAAAAGCATTGGGCGTTTAATGACTACACCTCATGAATCCCCAAGGATATGATCCATGTTACCCTACTAAACCTTACTATCACCAGTGTTCGGTATAGCACTTCATGGTTGATAACCTACAAGTATAGGGGATCGCAACAATTTTCGAGGGTAGAGTATTCAACCCAAATTTATAGATTCGACACAAGGGGAGCCAAAGAATATTTGCAAGTATTAGTAGCTGAGTTGTCAATTCAACCACACCTGGAGATTAATTATCTGCAACAATATGATTAATAGCACAGTAGTATGATAGTAGTAGCAATAGTAACAGTAACGGTAACAATGATAGCAATAGTTTTGTAGCAAGTGTAACAGTAACAATAGCAGTAGTAACTTAGCAAGGACAATATAAGAGAAATTCGTATGCATTGGATCAGTGAATTCGTTGGATGATATTCATCAGATAACATTCATAACCTAGGGCGATACGAAACTAGCTCCGGTTCATAAATATAATGCAGGCATGTCCGTAAATAGTCACACGTGCTTATGGAAAGAACTTGCATGCCATCTTTTGTCCTACCCTCCCGTGGCAGCTGGGTCCATATGGAAACTAAGGGACATTGAGGCCTCCTTTTAATAGAGAACCGAAAGAAAGCATTAACACATAGTGAATACATGAACCCCTCAAACTACGGTCATCACCGGAAAGTATCCCGACTTCTGTCACTCTGGGGTTTGCGGATCATAACACGTAGTAGGTGACTATAACTTGCAAGACTGGATCTAGACCATAGATATAATGGTGATAACATAAATGGTTCAGATCTGAAATCATGGCTCCCGGGCCCAAAGTGTCAAGCATTAAGCATGGCAAAGTCATAGCAACATCAATCTCAGAACATAATGGATACTAGGGATCAAGCCCTAACAAAACTAACTCGATTACATGATGAATCTCATCCAACTCCTCACCAACCAACGAGCCTACGAAGGAATTACTCACTCCCGGTGGGGAGCATCAAGGAATTGGCGATGGAGAAGGGTTGGTGACGACGAAGATCGAAGATCCCCCTCTCCGGAGCCCCAAACGGACTCCAAATCTGGCCTCCCGATGAAGAACAGGAGGCGGCGGCGGCTCCGTCTCATGAAATGTGATAATTATTTCTCCTTGTTTTTTCTTTGAAAATGTGAATTTTTAGCGTCAGAGATAGGGTCAGCGGGGCCACCGGGTGGGGACAACCCACCTGGGCGCACCAGGAGGGGGCGCACCCTGGTGGGTAGTGCCCACCCAGGTGCCCCCTCCGGTGGTTCTTGGCTCCAGTAATTCTCTTTTATTATATAAAAAATCCTCGCAAAGTTTCATTCCAATCCGAGAACTTCTATTTCTGCACAAAAAGCAACACCATGGTAGTTCTGCTGAAAACAAAGTCAGTCTGGGTTAGTTTCATTCAAATCATGCAAATTAGAGTCCAAACAACAGGAAAAGCTTTAGGAAAAGTAGATACGACGGAGACGTATCAACTCCCCAAGCTTAAACCTTTGCTTGTCCTCAAGCAATTCAATTGATAAACTGAAAGTGAAAAAGAAAAACTTTTACAAACTCTTTTGCTCTTGTTTACATAAATAAGCTTAAGTAGCACCCAGATTTTTAGCAAAGATTATAACTAACCATGTTAACAATAACTCTTAGTAATTATATTAACTCGTATTAATGGCATAATCAACTAGTGAGCAATAATAAGATATCTCAAATAACAACACTTTGTCAAAACAAGCATGATATAATATGACAATAGTGGTATCTTGCTAGCCCTTTCTAAGACCGCAAAACATAAATGCAGAGCACCTCCAAAGTTCAAGCAGCGACTAAACATTATAATTCATGGTAGAAAAGATCCAGTCATGATGCACCCAACATTAGCTATACACAAGGCATGAGGATGACAATAGTGCTCTCGGGTCTAGTGCTTATTTGAGAAGGTGATAACTCAACATAAAAGTAAATAGATAGTCCCTTCGCACAGGGAAGTAGTGATTTGCAGCGGTGCCAGAGCTCAATTTTTAAAATAGAGGTAAATGAAATATTGAGAAATGTACCCTTCTTGTTTACTTCGCGACCATCAGTTATCGATATCTTCCATGCTAAACACATTAGTGGTAGTTCCAAGCGGTAAAAGTAAAGGTTTACTCCCCCTCCACCAACAAACTCACTCCACGGCTAACTGAATCCACGGGTGCCTAATACGTCTCCATCGTATCTACTTTTCCAAACACTTTTGCCCTTGTTTTGGAATCTAACGTGCATGATTTGAATGGAACTAACCCGGACTGACGCTACTTTTAGCAGAACTGCCATGGTGTTATTTTTGTGCAGAAATAAAAGTTCTCGGAATGACCTGAAAATCCACGGAGCAACTTTTTGGAATTAATAAAAAGTACTAGCGAAAGAATCAGCATCAGGGGGCCCAGACCCTGTCCACGAGGGTGCAAAGCACGCCCCCCTAGGGCGTGCCCCCTGCCTCATGGGCCCCCTAGGACTCCACCGACCTCAACCCCAACTCCATATATTCACTTTCGGGGAGAAAAAAATCGGAGAGAAGGATTCATCGCATTTTACGATACAGAGCCGCCGCCAAGCCCTACTCTTCCTCGGGAGGGCTGATATGGAGTCTGTTCGGGGCTTCGGAGAGGGGAATTCGTTGCCATCGTCATCATCAACCATGCTCCATCACCAATTTCATAATGCTCACTGCCGTGCGTGAGTAATCCCATCGTAGGCTTGCTGAATGGTGATAGATTGGATGAGATTTAGGTTGTAATCGAGTTAGTTTTGTTAGGGTTTGATCCCTAGTATCCATTATGTTCTAAGATTGATGTTGCTATGACTTTGCCATGCTTAATGCTTGTCACTAGGGCCTGAGTGCCATGATTTCAGATCTGAACCTATTATGTTTTCATGAATATATGTGAGTTTTTGATCCTATCATGCAAGTCAATAGTCACCTACTATGCGTTATGATCCAGCACCCCCGTTGTGAGAATAATCGGGACCACTCCCGGTGATGACCGTAGTTTGAGGAGTTCATGTATTCACTAAGTGTTAATGCTTTGGTCCGGTACTCTATTAAAAGGAGGCCTTAATATCCCTTAGTTTCCAATAGGACCCCACTGCCACGGGAGGGTAGGACAAAAGATGTCATGCAAGTTCTTTTCCATAAGCACGTATGACTATATTCAGAATACATGCCTACGTTACATTGATGAACTGGAGCTAGTTCTGTGTCACCCTATGTTATAATTGTTACATGAGGAATCACATCCAACATAATTATCCATCACTGATCCATTGCCTACGAGCTTTTCACATATTGATCTTTGCTTAGTTACTTCTTCGTTGCCACTATTACAATTATGACAAAACTGCTACTTTTACTTTTGCCACAGTTACCGTTACTTCCATACTACTTTGCTACAGATATTAAGTCTTTCAGGTGTGGTTGAACTGACAACTCAGCTGCTAATGCTTGAGAATATTCTTTGGCTCCCCTTATGTCGAATCAATAAATTTTGGTTGAATACTCTACCCTTGAAAATTGTTGCGATCCCCTATACTTGGGGGATATCAAGACTATTTTCTGGCGCCGTTGCCAGGGAGCATAGCTCTATTCTTTGAGTCACTTGGGATTTATATCTGCTGATCACTATGAGGAACTTGAAAGATGAAAGAACCAAGATTTTTCTCTCAACTACGAGGGGAGGTAAGGAACTGCCATCTAGCTCTGCACTTGATTCACGTTCTGTTTTGAGTAAACTTACAACACCTGCACCTGCTATTGATTCTGATATGTCGCATGTTATTGATGATGCCACTTCTGCTAGGCATGATGCTTATGATGAAACTACTTCTATGCTTGATAATACTGTGCCATTAGGTGAATTTCTTGATGAACAACTTGCTAGGGTTAGAGAGAATGAAATTATTGAAACTGATAATATTGATGAAAGTGATGATGAAGATTCTCCCCCTAGATATGAATTGCCTGATGTACCTGAGGGTTATGTTATGGATGAAGAAACTGCTAGAGACCTTTTTGCTTGTAAAGATAGATATGATCTTAAGAAACTGTTAGCTAAGCTTAAAGAAAAGTCTCTGAATGCTAGAATGAAATATGACCCTGCTTTTGCTACTTCACCTATCTGTATTTCTGATAAGGATTATGATTTCTCTATCGATCCTGAGTTAATTACTTTGGTTGAATCTGATCCTTTTTATGGCTATGAATCTGAAACTGTTGTGGCACATCTTACTAAATTGAATGATATAGCCATCCTATTTAATCATGATGAAAAAAATTGTTATTACTATATCCTTAAGTTATTTCCATTCTCATTAAAGGGTGATGCTAATATATGGTTTAATTCTCTTGCTCCTGGTTGTGTGCGTAGTCCCCAGGATATGATTTATTACTTCTCTGCTAAATATTTCCCTGCTCATAAGAAACAAGCTGCCTTAAGGGAAATATATAATTTTGTGCAAATTGAAGAAGAGAGTCTCCCACAAGCTTGGGGGAGTCTTCTCCAATTACTTAATGCTTTGCCTGATCATCCTCTCAAGAAAAATGAAATACTTGATATCCTTTATAATGGACTAACCGATGCTTCGAGAGACCACCTGGATAGTTATGCTGGTTGTGTTTTGAGGGAAAGAACTGTTGAGCAAGCTGAATTGCTATTGAATAATATTTTGAGTAATGATAATAATTGGACACTTCCTGAACCAACTCCTAAGCCAACTCCGAAGAAAAGGGGTATTCTATTTCTCAGTCCTGAAGATATGCAAGAGGCAAAGAAATCTATGAAAGAAAAAGGTATTAAAGCTGAATATATTAAGAATTTACCACCTATTGAACAAATACATGGTCTTGATAACCCGACAGAGGTAGTAAAGATAAATTCTCTCTATAGATTTGATGAAGGTGATATCCCTCGTTATAAGTCTGCTAGGCAATGCTTGGATGAGTTTGATAATTTTATTGTTTATCAAGAAAACTTCAATGCTTATGTTGGTAGACAATTGAAACGTAATGCTTATATGGTCGAACACTTGAGTGATTATATGTCTAGAGTTAAGGGTGACCTTAAGCTTATTACTAAACATGCATCTATGGTTACTACTCAAGTAGAACAAGTGCTTAAAGCACACGATGATTTGCTCAATGAATTAAACAATAAGAAAAATGATAATGATGTTAGAGTCATGACTAGAGGTGGTAGAATGACTCAGGAACCTTTGTATCCTGAGGGCCATCCTAAGAGAGTTGAGCAAGATTCTCAAAGAACTAATATTGATGCACCTAGTCCTTCTAAGAAAAATAAAAAGAAAAATGATAGGACTTTGCATGCTTCTAGTGAACCTGTTGTAGACACACATGAGAATCCCAATGATACTTCTATTTTTGATGCTGAAACACAATCTGGTAATGAACATGAACCTAGTGATAATGCTAATGATGCATGATGTTCATGTTGATGCTCAACCTAGTAATAACAGTGATGTAGAAATTGAACCTACTGTTGATCTTGATAACCCACAATCAAAGAGTCAACGTTATGATAAGAGAGACTTCGTTGCTAGGAAGCACGGTAAAGAAAGAGAACCATGGGTTCAGAAACCCATGCCTTTTCCTCCTAAGCCATCCAAGAAAAAAGATGATGAGGATTTTGAGAGCTTTGCTGAAATGATTAGACCTATCTTCTTGTGTATGCGTTTGACTGATATGCTTAAAATGAATACTTATGCTAAGTACATGAAAGATATTGTTACAAATAAAAGAAAGATACGGAAGCTGAAATTTCCACCATGCTTGCTAATTACACTTTTAAGGGTGGAATACCAAAGAAACTTGGAGTTCCAGGAGTACCAACTATACCATGCTCCATTAAAATAAACTATGTTAAAAATGCTTTATGTGATCTTGGAGCCGGTGTTAGTGTTATGCCTCTCTCTTTGTATCGTAGATTTGATTTTAATAAGTTGACACCTACTGAAATCTCTTTGCAAATGGCCGATAAATCAACTGCTATACCTGTCGGTATTTGTGAGGATGTGCCTGTTGTGGTTACAAACGTTACTATTTTAACGGACTTTGTTATTCTTGATATTCCCGAGGACGATAATATGTCGATTATCCTTGGTAGACCCTTTTTGAATACGGCAGGGGATGTTATTGATTGCAACAAAGGTAATGTCACTTTTCATGTTAATGGTAATGAGCATACAATACACTTTCCGAGGAAACAACCTTAAGTTCATAGTATCAATTCTATTGGAAAAATTTCAACAATTACTATTGGAGGTTTTGAATTCCCTCTTCCTACTGTCGAAAAGAAATATGATATTCTTATTGTTGGGGACATGCATATCCCCATTGAGGTAACCTAGTGTTATTCGAAAATTCTCCGGTTTTATGTTATTCAGAAGAAGTTTGTTAACAAGACTTGATCAACCTTGTTAGTGGATTCCTTTTGATGAGCATGAGATGGATGAAGTTATAAAGCACAACTCTCTGTACCCTCCTTTTACTTTCTGTTATTTAGGTTAAATAAAGCAAAAACAATATTTCATGTCTATTTTTTGAGTTATCCATGCAATAAAAAATACCCCAGAAATAAAAGTTCTCCAAATGTCCTGAAAATGAAGTATGATTTTTTGTAGAATATTTAAGAATTTCTGGCACTGAGAACACACCAAGGGGACCCACCATATGGCCACGAGGGCACAGGGCGCGCCCCTTGCCTTGTGGGCCCCATGTGGACCCCCTCCACTTATTTCAGCACTCACACACTTCGTCTTCCTCCAGAAAAAATCCTCCCATAGATCAAACCCATGTTCTAGCTCATCTTGCTGCCATTTTCTATCTCCTTGCTCAAATCTCCATTCACAAAACTGTTTTGGGGGATTGTTCTTTGGCATGTGACTCCTCCAATGGTCCAATTAGTTTCCGTTCTAGTGCTTTATTTATTGCAAATTTTTGCTGCTAAGGTGACCCTGTTCTTGAGCTTGCATGTCAAATTTATATGGTCCAAAGTAGTTTTAATGCATGATATAGCCTCTAGTCACTTGTGGGAGTAGTTGTTATCAATCTTGTTGAGTTTGCTGCACTTTTATTTCGAGTCACTAAAAATTTCAGAATTTTTTCAGAGAAAATGATGAAGAGATTGTTGAGGGTCTCTTCGAGCCGAAGCTCGAAGGATAAGAAGAATGAGGAGAACAAAAAGCCCAAGTACAATCTTCCTCGCACCGCGGAAGTCCGGCCATGGGAATGTCCTTGTGATGCGTTCTTGAGGGCTGCCGGAATTCATGATGACTTTTATTACTTGGATGAGAATGCAGGCCTCACCGACTTCCTCCACGATCAGCGCGAACAGTATCTCCTACTCACTAATACTTTCGTGCAAAATTTTTGTTTCCATCCTAAGAAATGACCACCTTCAGTGGAGTTTCACTTATATGATGAGGTTAGGGAGATGTCACTCCTTGATTTTTGTCGAGTTTGCAAGATACCCTTTATGGGAAGTGTCGAGGAACCACATCGTAGTGATGTGGAGGAGTTTATTGATAGAATTGCTATACGGGAAACGAGGAAAGTTTCCGATGCATGAATTACTAGTGTACATTTTCCTGTTTTACGTTACTTTGTGATATTTGCTAGTAGATGCTTAGTTGGTCGCGGGAACAGTGGAAATCTTAGTGCTCCTAATCTTGTTATTTTGCGCCATGCTTTGTTTCATGAGAGAACTTTCAGCTTAGGCGCTATTGTTGCTAAACGGTTAAGTCTGAACCGTATAGAGGGCCCCATCTTTGGTGGTATCTTTGCTTCTCGCCTTGCTGAACACTTTGAGATACCTATTAGGCATTATGAGAAGGAGGAAAAGTTGCTGCCCACTATATTTTCTGGATTATAAGAGTATGGTATAACATGAGTTTATTGTTAAAAATAAGAAGAAGATGCTTAAGTATAATTTGATATTCGGTAAAACTCATTGTGAGACTATTATCTTGCCTGCACCCTCTTTGTTTAACATACTTTCAGGCTCATACCTCATCTTACCCGAGGCCATTTATGCATACTGGAGGATGACACCAGCCCTAGAGCCTGATCCCGAGCCACCACTTGACCCATATAGATAGTCTGTTTATCAGTGGGATCCGGAGGAGATCGCTAACTAGTGGGACCCGGAGGATCCTCCTCAGTACACCGAAGAGAGTAGCTTCGAGCAGTGGCCATAAACCAACTTAGGCCAAAAGCCTAAGCTTGGGGGAGTACGTATTTCTCACAGACATTACATTCATGCTCACACACTCATGCTAGTTGTTGGTGCTCATACATTTTCATTGTATTATCCATGCTAGTTTATTTTCCTTTTCTTGCTTTCTTCTTGTGTGTTTGAAAAACCTTAAGAAAAACTAAAAAAATTAGTTGTAGCCTTTAGCTAGTTTACTTTCCATGCCTATAGTGGCAGTAATTAAAAGAAAACCCAAAAATATTTCTCATTCTTCTTTTGCTTGTTGGGAGCTTTCCCGTGTAAATAGTTTTATTTCTTTTCTTTCCTTTGGGGGTCAAGAGGAGAAGACCACGATGAAAATGTTGAGTGGCTCTCATATGCGTTATTGTTGATATAACCAAGAGCCCATATTAGCTTGTCTTCTCCTTTGTATTAAATGCTTTCATATTCCAGCTTAGTCCAATGCACGTGCACTATTATTATTATCCACACCGTTCGGTCATGCGAGTGAAAGGCAATAATGACGATATATGATGGACTGATTGAGATGAGAGAAGCTGGTATGAACTCGACCTATCTTGTTTTTGTAAATATGATTAGTCCACCATTCCTGATTCAACTTATTATTGATGAAACATGTTTGCAATGACAATTAGAGATTATATTTGCTCATGCCATGCTTAATTAGCTAGGAGTTTATAATGGTTTACCTTGTGTGCCAACATGCTATTAAACTGGTTATGATGTGGTATGATAGGGTGATATCCTCCTTTGAATGATTCGAGTGGTTTGACTTGGCACATGTTCAGCATGTAGTTGAAACAAAATCAACATAGCCTCCACAATATTTATGTTTATGGTGATTTATATCCTACTCATGCTTGCACTTATTGTTGATTAATCTTAATGCATGTTCATGACTGTTGTCGCTCTCTAGTTGGTCGCTTCCCAGTCTCTTTCTACCCTTCACTTGTACTAAGCGGGAATACTGCTTGTGTATCCAGTTCCATAAACCCCAAAGTTATGCCATATGAGTCCACCATACCTTCCCATATGCGGTATCTACCTACCGTTCCAAGTAAATTTGTATGTGCCAACCTCTAAACCTTCAAATGAAATTCTGTTTTGTATGCTCGAATAGCTCATGTATAAACTAGGGTTGTCTATATCTTCCATGCTAGGTGGGTTATTCTCATGATGAGTGGACTCCGCTCATCACTCATGAGAAAATGGCTGGTAACTGGGATGCCCAGTCCCATGCTTAAATCAAATCAAAATAATTGCAAACAAAACTCCCCTAGGATTGTTGTTAGTTGGACAGCATCCGTTGTTTTCGGACAAGCCATGGATTGATGTTTGTTGGTGGTGGGGGAGTATAAACTTTACCATTCTGTTTGGGAACCGCCTATAATGTGTGTAGAATGGAAGATATCGAGATCTCTCGGTTGTTATGTTGACAATGAAAGTATGCTGCTCAAAAATTATTTATCTCTGTTTCAAAACTCGAGCTCTGGCACCTCTACAAATCCCTGCTTCCCTCTGTGAAGGGCCTATCTATTTACTTTTATGTTGAGTCATCATCTTCTTATTAAAAAGCACCAGTTGGAGAGCACCGCTTGCATTTGCATGCATTGCTATTAATTTACATTGAGTATGACTGTGATTGGATACCATGAATTACAATGTCTAGTCAGTCCTTGATATTCAGGGGTGCTCTGCATTTATGTTTTGCGGTCTCAGAAAGGGCTAGCGAGATACCATCTTGTTATATCATATTATGATTGTTTTGAGAAAGTGTTGTCATCCGAGATTTATTATTATTGCTCGCTAGTTGATTATGCCATTGATATGAGTAAACATGAGGCCTAAATGTTATTGTGAATATGGTTAGTTTATAATCTTTGCTGAAAACTTGAATACTGGCTTTACATATTTTTAACAACAAGATCAAACAGAGTTTGTAAAAGTTTTTCTTTATCACTTTTAGTTTGTCAACTGAATTTCTTGAGGACAAGCAAAGGTTTAAGCTTTGGGGAGTTGATACGCCCCCATCGTATCTACTTTTCCAAACACTTTTGCCCTTGTTTTGGACTCTAACTTGCATGATTTGAATGGAACTAACTAGGATTGATGTTGTTTTTAGCAGAACTGCCATGGTGTTATTTTTGTGCGGAAATAAAAGTTCTCGGAATGAGCTGAAAATCCACAGAGCAACTTTTTGGAATTAATAAAAAATACTGGCGAAAGAATCAGCATCAGGGGGCCCACACCCTGTCCACGAGGGTGCAGGGCGCATCCCCTAGGGCGTGCCGCCTGCCTCGTGGGCCCCCTGGGACTCCACTAATCTCAACCCCAACTCCATATATTCACTTTTGGGGAGAAAAAAAAATCGGAGAGAAGGATTCATCGCGTTTTACAATACGGAGCCGCCGCCAAGCCCTATGCTTCCTCGGGAGGGCTGATCTGGAATCCGTTCGGGGCTCCGGAGAGGGGAATCCATCACCATCGTCATCATCACTCATCCTCCATCACCGCCGTGCGTGAGTAATCCCATCGTAGTCTTGCTGGACGGTGATGGGTTGGATGAGATTTACCATGTAATCGAGTTATTTTTGTTAGGGTTTGATCCCTAGTATCCATTATGTTCTAAGATTGATGTTGCTATGACTTTGCCATGCTTAATGCTTGTCACTAGGGCCCGAGTGCCATGATTTCAAATCTGAACCTATTATGTTTTCATGAATATATGTGAGTTCTTGATCCTATCTTGAAAGTCAATAGTCACCTACTATGTGTTATGATCCAGCAACCCCGAAGTGACAATAATCGGGACCACTCTAGGTGATGACCGTAGTTTGAGGAATTCATGTATTCACTAAGTGTTAATGCTTTGGTGCGGTACTCTATTAAAAGGAGGCCTTAATATCCCTTAGTTTCCAATAGGACCCCGCTGCCATGGGAGGGTAGGACAAAAGATGTCATGCAAGTTCTTTTCCATAAGCACGTATGACTATATTTGGAATACATGCCTACATTGATGAACTAGAGCTTGTTTCGTGTCACCCTATGTTATTACTGTTACATGAGGAATCGCATCCGACATAATTATCCATCACTGATCCATTGCCTACGAGGTTTTCACATATTGATCTTTGCTTAGTTACTTCTCCGTTGCCACTGTTTCGATTACTACAAAACTCTACTGTTACTTTTGCCACCGCTACCGTTAGTTCCATACTACTTTGCTACTAAATACTTTGCTGCAGATATTAAGTCTTTTAGGTGTGGTTGAATTGAAAACTCAGCTGCTAATACTTGAGAATATTCTTTGGCTCCCCTTGTGTCGAATCAATAAATTTGGGTTGAATACTCTACCATCGAAAACTGTTGTGATCCCCTATACTTGTGGGTTATTAGTGCCGTCCGTACCAACATCAGTCATGGTGGAGTTTTATTTAATTATTTGCAATTTTGAATTCGGGACTGGGAATGCTTATTACCGCTCTCTCGTGCAAGGACGAGTGAATAAAAACTCATCATGAGAATAACCCGCTTAGCATGGAAGATACTGACTACCTCATGTCACTCTATGAACAATCCAGGCACACAAAAAGGATATTTATTTGAATTTTTTAGAGGCGGCACATGCAAATTTACTTAGAACGGCGGGGTAATACCGCATATAGGTAGGTATGGTGGACTCATCTGGAATAACTTGGGTTTCAAGATTTTGATGCACAAGCAGTATTCTCGCTTAGTATAGGCGAAGGCTAGCAAATAGATTGAGAAGCGGCCAGCTAGAGAGCTAAAACGGTCATGAACATGTGTTATGCATAAGTAACATTGGATACTAGCATGAGTAGGATACCAACACCATGAACATAAATATCATAGAGGCTATGTTGGTTTTGATTCAACTACATGCATGAACATGTGCCAAGTCAAGCCACTCGAACATTCAGAGGAGGATATCATATCATCATACTACATCACAATCATTTTAACGCAATGTTGACATCCAAGATAAATCATTATCCACTCCTAGCTACTCAAGCATGGCATGAGAAACTATAATCTCTAATTGTCATTGCAAACATGTTTGATCATAATAGATTGAATCATGGATACTAGGTTAAACATATTTACAAAAACAGAATGAGTTGAGTTCATACCCATTTCTCTCTGCCACAACCATTTCATCAAATATCATCATTATTTCCTTTCACTTGCACAACCGAATGATATGAAAATAATAATAGTGCAAGAGTGTCATGGACTAAGCTGGAATCTGCAAACATTTTATTCAAAGAGAAGAAGACAAGGAAATTTGAGATCTTTGTTAGATCAACAATAATGCATATGAGATCCACTCAACATTTTCATCATGGTCTTCTCCTCGGTAAGACTCAATAAGAAGAAAAAAAATTGTCGGGGGTTTGGTGCGACATATGCCAAGGGATGGCTTATCATGGTGAGAGCTAGTAAGACATCGTCGGTGCCTGGAAACGGGATAAGGCGTAAACATGTACGCCGATGCATCTTACCTAGGTTCGGGGCTCTCCTAGGAGATAACACCCTTAGTCCTGCTCTGCGGGGTCTCCGCATGATCACTAGATCAACAAGAAGCTACAAGCTTGCTCCTTGATCTGTTTGGCTAGAGGAGGAAGAAGGGCTAGGCTAGCTCTACTCCTCTCTCTATGTGTGTGGATTCTCTAAGAGGCTGAACCCTTTGCATGGGTGCCCTGGGGGTTTATATAGGCCTACCCCCCAGGGGTACAATGGTAATTCGGCCGGGTGTAGGTCCGGGCCGTCAGAGTATATGGTCACCGGCTTCTCCGACGGCTGCTAGGGTCCACTGCCTAGTGGGTCCCGCCGGCTACCGGGCTCTCGGCCGACAGGTAGGGCCCGCTGATTGTGGGTCCTATCAGCTGCTCATCACTGTAGCCCTGCCTCTATGACGAGGGCTTGGTTGGGGGAGCGTGGCTACAGTACCGCCGCTTGGTGGGCGTTCACTGTAGTCACACCCCGTCTTATCTTGTTAATGGTGCAAAAACTTCAAGGGAAGGGGAGGTGTCGGTGTCAAAACCGGCGGATCTCGGGTAGGGGGTCCCGAACTGTGCGTCTAAGTCTAATGGTAACAGGAGGCAGGGGACACAATGTTTTACCCAGGTTCGGGCCCTCTCGATGGAGGTAATACCCTACTTCCTGCTTGATTGATCCTGATCATATGAGTATTACAAGAGTTGATCTACCACGAGATCGTAGAGGCTAAAACCTAGGAGCTAGCCTATGATTATGATTGTCCTTTTCCTACGGACTAAGCCCTCTGGTTTATATAGACACCGGAGGAGGCTAGGGTTACATAGAGTTGGTTACAGAGAAGGAGATCTAACATCCGAATTGCCAAGCTTGCCTTCCACGCAAAGGAGAGTCCCATCCGGACACGGGACGAAGTCTTGAGTCTTGTATCTTCATAGTCCAACAGTCCGGCCAAAGTATATAGTCCGGCTGTCCGGATACCCCCTAACCCAAGACTCCCTCAATTGCCCCCGAACCAGGCTTCAATGACGATGAGTCCGGCACGCAGATTGTCTTCGGCATTGCAAGGTGGGTTCTTCTCCAAATCCAGAGTACTTGTTGTAGCGAACAGTGTCCGACTTCCCATCAATGTTGTATTCCTCGACCTCTGTGCTTCAATAATGGCCATCTCCCCGTGTCGAGTGAATACAAGGAGCCGGGGCATTTTTACATTTGTCACCCTGACCCCACAGGCGAACCGTCTATTTGAAGAGACGGGGATCCTCAGATCCAAATCTCACCTTCTTCCCTCAAGCAAGCATTCAACAGAGCGCATCCGAAAAAACCATTCCATCATGGCCGGTCGCCGTAGCTCCTCTTCTCGCTCCCTTAGCTCTAAGCCAGGTGATTGGGAAAAATGTTCTGTCCCCCACAACCATTTAGTAGAGTTGCAAACCCAGGGGTTTCTTCCACCTGCGTACATGGTACCCGTCCGAGCCGAACTAGCCACCTATAATGGCGGGGCGCAAGCGGAGAGATCTCCTAACCCATCTCAGGGGGAGCGGGTATGCCTCGTCCCATATCTGCTAAGAGGCGTCAGGTTTCCAATCCACCCATTCCTCCGCGGGCTCCTGGAGTTCTACGGCCTCCAGTTGCATAACTTTACCCCCGCCTCCGTGCTGCACATCGTAGGATACGTTGCCCTTTGTGAGTTATTCCTGGGCTGCGAGGCTCACTTCAAATTATGGAAGAAGTTATTCTGCCTCGTCCCTCGTAATCAGGGGGGATCTATATATCAACTGGGTGGAGCCGAAATATGGCGAGTCGCCCAGACCGGATACCTGTCTGGCACTCCAAAGAAGGCATCCGAAGACTGGCCCTCGGAGTGGTTTTATGTAGATGACGTTCCCCTTCCGGACCCAATCCGGACGGGCCTTCCTGAGTTTAATAACGCTCCGCTGAAGAAACGCCAAAGTTGGCGCCCTCGGAGCCCCAGGAGGAAGATGACAGAGAAGTCCACTTCCTGATGGGCAGGATAAAGACACTGGCCCAATCAGGACTGACAATAGTCGAAGTTATATCAATATGCATAATGCGGGGGGTGCAGCCACTTTAATATCGGGGGAAGCCCATGTGGCACTTCAACGGGGAAGACGATACCACCCGCTGTGGTCGTAGAGGTCTGGACTCCGCCACCACTCTAGCAAGAATATTGTCCGATTTATATAAAGGAGAAGAAGAGGAGTTCCTCCGTATTAAACCGCGGGATGGATTTTCCATGTACAACTCCCCAAGCTGGGTAAGCCGTTACTCTTTACTCAACTCTATCCATTCTTGCATCCTTCATCACAATCATTTACCTTGACATTTCTAAGCAGGAACTGAGGAAGGCCGTGAAAGAGTTCAATAGCCCCTCTCCGCAGCCAGAGGATCCTGGCCGGGCCTTCGACCCCGGACTTGAAGAAGATCCGGATATATCTGTGGAGCTTGTCGACGGGACATTTTATAAGGCAAGCTGTGATGGCACCTTGGTGGCTATTATTGCCGATTATCCTAGACTGCTCCCTGCATCACGTGTAAGCAAAGCTGAAGCCCTAACCTCCGAAGATGATTCCTTCTTTATACCCTGCCTTATGCACAAATATTGTATTTTTATAGAGACGGTCATCGGAATGTGGCACCGAGCCCCTAGGGGCTCATCAGCAAAGGGCATCCGGGCCAGGCAGGCTCAAGAGGAAGGCGGTTAGGGTCAAAATGCCGTCGCAGAGGTATAATTAAAATCTGGCGTGTGATTATCATTTTTGAAATGTAACGGCGTGCATCATGCCCTGACAGAAAGAGTAGTCGCCGGACTATATCCGGAGATCCTGCCGGTCACGCCTCCACCAGCCGGATTCCAAAACCGGCTTCAAGAGAGGAGGCTAATGTGGGGCCGACGCCAAATTGTCCTCTGACAGAGGATTCGGATAGGCTCTCCGCCACAAATTATGAAGTAGAGAGCGCCATGAATCACCGACGCCGACGGGCCGTACTCCGCAATGGTATCTTTTTCGAAGAGGCATTCAATGCCTTCAATTCAGGAGACGCATACATCCGAGCTGCCCAAGATGGGCTCGCCCGAGCGACGGACCAGTATGCAAAGGATATACGGGTAAGAGAATTTGATAAGCATGTATATCAATAGCACCTGAGACTTGAAACAGTTGGAACAACTGCTTTAAGGATCATTGTATGCACTGGTTCTTGTAGAGACGATTACCCATTTATCTTAGGAGCTAGAGGAGTGCAAGACCCAGCTGAGGGCCACGGTTGCCAAACTAGAGGAATCCCAGAAGGCCTCATCTGGTAACACTTTTCTCAATAGAGAAATTTTAAGGACATATACCAGTTAGCATTTGGCTTGCTTTATAAATCTAACAGAAGATTCTGCAGACAATCCCGGAGAGAATCCGGAGATCATAAAAGATAGTGAGTCACATCTCCAAAGACAACTAAAGGCTGGCGAGCGTGTGCTTACGCAGGTTAGGCAGGAGAAAAACAATCTCCAAGATGCCAACATCCGGCTGGGCGTCGAATTAGCAGATGTTCGAGCTTAGCTTGCGGACTCCGTGAAGGAGAACAGGAGGCTTCGTCGCAATATTTATGGTAAGTGGTTAAATGAGCTGCAGTACAGTTCGGCGAGGAAGCGTATTAACAGAGTTATGTCTGTAGGTATGCTGACGGGCCATCCTAAAGAGGAGATGCCCAGGTCCACAGGCGATTTGCTGCAAGATCTCTCACAACTGCACGGACGAGCTCGATAGGTGATGCAGGGTATTGCCCAAGCATTGTGGCCATCTGATTCCCTGCCAAGAGGCATTCGAGAGCTCGTGGATATGCTCAAAGGAGCACGGCGGCGCTTCCATTTATGGAAGGTATCAGCCTGCCGACAAGGTGCAAGGGAAGCCTGGGCCATGGTGAAGACGCGATATGCCAAGGCTGACCCGAACCATATGGGCGAAGTCGGACCGGTGGGGCCAGATGGGAAAGAGATTCCCGTAAGTCTGGTGTATGACAAGTAGCATTAGACACAAAGTATTCCCAATAGGATTGTAGGCTAGACAACATGTTGGATGGTATAGAGGAAGAATATAGCCAATCCAAGTGACTATGTAATGCAATGGACATATGTAGTCCCTAGCCGGATTGAAGATCATTTGTCATGGCGGACCTTTTCACTTCAGCCCCCGGACCCAACAGTCTAGGGTGTATCCGAATACCCGCTCAGTTACGTAAAACCGGGGTATGCATGGAAACCGGGCGTAGGGGTCATAAGTGCTTGAATAGACAAGTACCCAACTAGTTATGTTATATTACATGGGTAGTAAGAAACATCTTCCAGAGAGAATAGTTCCGTTAGGGGTTCCTTTCCCTGGGTACGCATGCATCGATGTGCATGTCCGAACTACGAACAGAAGTGCATGATACAAAACATCTGGGGATTCATGTTGTAATAAACGAAAAAAAATCTTTTGTTCACCGACCAAATATTCCCTTAAGAACGCCTTTCGGCTTCACCCAGTCTGAGGTACACATCCGGCTAAACCGGCAGTAACAATCGCAGAGGTCCTCCCCTTATGCCCTAGCCAAATTAACGGGAACATAGGGCATAAACACAAGAGCCAGGCAAACCAGCATGGCCAAATCTTAAGTCATATCGATGCATATAATGGTGAAGAAAAGGCACACATGGAAAAAGGACGCATATGTGGTAGGCAGGAAGCCATAAAAGTAATTATATTTAGCTTCCGTATAGGAAGCCCCCAGGTATGGTGAGCACACATAGTGCGGCCGGAGTGATCCAAGCATCCGCACAGTATTTGATACTTTGTGTGAAGAAGGTAAAGAGGGTGAGAAAGGAAAAAGGGAGAACATAATTGAAAGAGCGGGGGTAAGGAGACGAACACTGAGTTCGACACTAGGCGTAGAATCTCCGGAGTCTGGCCGCGTTCCATGGGTTTGGCTCGAGTCTGTCATCGGATGCATTGCGCAGACAGTACGCTCCTCCTGTGAGAACTTTATCAATGATGAAGGGACCCTCCCACTTGGGTTTGAGCTTGTCCTTCTTCTTCTCCGGTAGGCATAGAACGAGTTCGCCAATGTTATAAGTTTTGGCCCGCACTTCTCTACTTTGATACTTTCGAGCCTGCTACTGATAGAATGCGGAACGGGCTTTTGCGATGTCGCGCTCCTCCTCGAGGGCATCTAAGTTGTCCTGCCGATCTAGCTCGGCTTCCTTCTCTTCGTACAAGCGCACGCGAGGTGAGTCATGGATTATGTCGTAGGGTAGTACTGCTTCTGCGCCGTACACCATAAAAATGGTGTATATCCGGTGGTACGATTTGGCGTGGTCCGCAGCCCCCAGAGTACGGAGTCAAGCTCCTCGACCCAGTGCGTGTCCGATTCCTTCAAGGATCTCACTAGTTTGGGTTTGATGCCGCTCATGATAAGACCATTTGCACGTTCGACTTGACCGTTTGTTTGGGGATGATAGATGGAGGCGTAATCGAGCTTAATGCCCATGTTGCCGCACCAAGTTTTCACTTTATCGGCTAGGAAGTTTGAGCCATTGTCAGTGATGATGCTGTGGGGGACACCATAACGGTGTACAACCCCTGATATGAAGTCTATCACTGGTCTGGATTCGGCCGTTTTAACTGGTTTGGCTTCTATTCATTTGGTGAACTTGTCCACCATGACCAATAAGTATTTTTTTCTTATGGCTTCCCCCTTTAAGAGGTCCAACCATATCCAGCCCCCAGACCGCGAAGGGCCAAGTTATGGGGATTGTTTGGAGAGCGGTAGGGGGCATATGGCTCTGATTGGCGAAGAGCTGGCAACCGACGCAATGTTGGACAAGGTCCTGTGCATCTGCCCGGGCTGTCGGCCAATAAAAACCTGTACGGAAGGCTTTGTTGACAAGTGCCCGAGCTGCAGCGTGGTGCCTGCGAGTCCGGCATGGATTTCAGCCAAGAGGTGTCATCCTTCCTCTTCGGAGATGCATCATTGGAGCACTCCGGTGGCACTTTTCTTATAGAGCTCTCCCTCATGGACTTTGTAGGCCTTGGAACGCCACACAATACAACGTGCTTCATTTTGGTCCTTGGGGAGCTCTTGCCTATTTAGGTAGGCCAAGAAGGGCTCGGTCCACGGGGCGACGACATCCATGATTTCGTGGGCCTAAGGTGTTATTTCGGTGGCGGAGCCCCCGATTACTTCAGATGGTTCGGAATCTGGGGTTGTATTCGGAGCCGGACTAGTGTTGCTGGACTCCCCTTCCCTTACCATGGATGGCTTGAACAGCCTTTCAAAGAATATTAGGTGGGACGGGGTCGCGTTTAGCGCCGATGCGGGCGAGGATATCCGCCGCTTGATTGTTTTCTCGGAGCACATGGTGGAATTCGAGCCCCTCGAACCGAGTGACATTTTGAGGACGACATTATGGTAGGCCACCATTTTTGGATCCTTGGCATCGAAATATCCGTTTATTTGTGATATTGCGAGGTTCGAGTCCCCACTCACTTCTAGGCGTTGAATTCCCATAGAGACTGCCATCCGAAGAACATGCAATAGAGCCTCATATTCGGCTGTGTTGTTGGAGTCTGTGTATAATATTTGGAGTACGTATTGGACCGTGTCTCCGGTGGGGGATGTCAGGACTACATCCGCTCCCAATCCGTCCAGCATTTTAGAGCCGTCGAAGTGCATGATCCAACTGGAGTACATGCCATACTCTTTAGGGAGTTCGGCTTCTGTCCATTCGGCGACAAAGTCAGCCAGTACTTGCGACTTAATGGCCCACCGTGGTTTGTATGTTATGTCGAATGGAAGGAGCTCGATAGCCCATTTAGCAATTCCTCCCGTGGCATCGCGGTTGTTTATTATGTCATTGAGTGGCACTTCGGAGGCCACCGTAATCGGACACTCTTGAAAGTAGTGTCGTAGCTTCCGAGATGCCATGAAGACCGCGTATGCTATCTTTTGATAGTGTGGGTATCGGGATTTGTATGGAGTGAGGATAGTGGACACGTAATATACCGGCTTTTGGAGCGGGAACTTGTATCTGTCTGCTTCTCGTTCGACAACGAGCACTGCGCTTACAACCTGATGTGTTGCAGCTATGTATTTGGCGCGGTCAGGACTGGATTGCTGGCCAATAGGGTCTTTATTTCATCCAGTCCGGCCGTGGCCGCATCCGTCCACTCGAAGTGTTTGGTGCATCGAACAAGGCGATAAAGAGGTAGTGCCTTTTCTCCTAATCAGGAGATAAAGCGGCTTAAGGCAGCCATGCATCCAGTTAGTTTCTGGATCTGCTTGAGGTCTGTTGGAATAGCCGAGCTCGGATTTCTGCCGGATTTGCTTCGATTCCTCTATTGGAAACGATGAAGCCGAGCAACTTCCCGGAGGGTACGCCGAAAACACATTTTTCTGGGTTGAGCTTGATGTCGTATGTTCGAAGGTTGTCGAACGTGAGTCTCAAGACATCTATTAAAGTTTTGACGTGCCTTGTTTTTATGACCACGCCATCCACGTATGCCTCCACTGTTTTGCCGATTTGCATCTCCAGGCATGTCTGAATCATGCGTTGATAGGTTGCGCCGGCATTTCTAAGACCGAAAGGCATAGTGTTGAAACAGAAGGGGCCATATGGCGTTATGAAGGCCGTTGCGGCTTGGTCGGATTCCGCCATCTTTATTTGATGGTATCTGGAGTATGCGTCGAGGAAACATAGTGAGTCGTGTCCTGTGGTGGCGTCGATGATTTGTCAATGCGAGGGAGGGGGAAGGGATCCTTGGGGCAGGCCTTGTTGAGGTCTTTGAAATCGACACATAGGCGCCAGGATTTGTCCTTCTTTGGTACCATTTGTAACGCCCCAAGACCGGCGCTCCAGATGCCTTCCATGTTTTAAGTGACCGTCGTGTGTTTTATTGGTGTTGTTGTTGCATTTCATCATGGCATCATGTGCATTGCATTCGCATGTTTTTTTTTCATAAAACTCGTTACCGTTCGTAGTTGCCGATTCTCTCTTTGTCTCTTTTGACCATTTGTCAGACTGCTTGTCTTCGTTGACTGTTCTGAGACCAACCAACCACTTGCATGCGATCGCCTTGTTCCTCTGCACAGTGCATAGACCCCTCGTGTGCGTGTCCGAAACTTACCCGAACCCGAACCGGGCTATCGTGACCGATGAGTCCGGATCATCCCCAATCATCTCTAAAATATCTCTGGTTTATTTATTGAACTCCCCTAGTCTGTTTTTCCTGTTCGTCCGATTTAAATCGGATGTCCCAAAATTCCCCTCATTTCACTATATATAGTTCACCCCTAGTCCAACCCTAAAATCTACTCCCTCCGTTCGGAATTACTTGTCTCGGAAATGGATGTATCTAGAACTAAAATACGTCTAGGTACATCCATCTTTGCGACAAGTAATTCCAAACGGAGGGAGTAGCTCCCTTGTCCCATCACCCGTCGCCACCTTCCAAATCCTCCTCGGGATCCATCCCTCCCCAACCATCACTCTCCACCTACAGCCTCCAGAGCCCATCACCCACCTTCTCCTCTCGATCCATGGTCGCCTCCTTCCTGCCTTCTTCGCCAACCACCAGATCGAGCCCCATACCGAGCTCCTCCTCCCTGCCTTCGCCCGAGCACCTTCTGCTTCTCCTCGTCACCCTCAACTCCACCTTGACTCACCGAGAGCTCATCCTCCCGTGGATCCCCTCAATCCCCTGCCTCGCCGCGTCCGCCTCCCGCTCCAACCTCGTCCATCAGCAGCTCCCGCCACTACAAAAGAGCCCCGTGCCGTACCTTGCCTTCCTTCTCCTGCCTTTCTCCCTGTCTCTCAAATCCATCTCTCTCTCTCTCTCTAACCAGGAACACCAATGCAGGAGCAGCCATGGACATCCTTCCTCGAGCAGCCGCCGCCGCCGACCTCCCTCGTCCCATCTCAGCGCCGGACATGGAGCCCGAAGCCATGGTCGTGCGCCACCCGTCTTCCTCGACCCCGACGTCACCAAGTTCCTCGTTGCCGAGAACCACTTTTCCGACCACTGGACCACCCGGATCCGTCTGCCTTCGCGCCTCCCCCGCCTTGGATCCGGCTGTCCCCGCAACATCGTGCCCTGCATCCCGCGGCCAGCCGCGCCAAGTCCCTCGTCGCACCTTTCGCCAAGTCCCTGCCGCTGCTCTGCTCTTTGTTGAGCAGAGGACGAGCACCTCGACCTGTGCCTTGCTCGACCCCTCGCACGCGCGTTGACCAGCTCCAGCGCGTGGGTCGCGCCCAGCTCCGCTGCCGAGCCGGCCCAGCAACCGGCCTGCCCAGCTCCACCACCGGGCCTCAGCCCATGGTGAGCAGCACCCGCCCCCCCTCCTGTGCATTGTTGGGCTAGCCAATTTCGGCCCATGTCATGTTTTTTTTCACGGAATGATTTTGCTATTTATCCAGGAATTTACTATTTTACAGAAAAGACCCTCATGTTCATGCATTTATATCTCTCTAACCGTGCATCGGATTAAAATGATTTATATATGCAAAATGCTTAGAATTTTGTGTAGATTGATAATTTGCCACTTTCATCCATGTTTAAAATGCTTAAAATGATGTTTGTTTAAATTTGCTCAAATGCCATGCTAAAATGATTTATTTCATAACTAAATAACCGTAGCTCGGTTTTAAATAAACTTTATTTGTAAATGGGGTGGAAAAATGCCTAGTTTAACATGGTCCACTTTATTTTCCTGTTTAACTACCTTAAAATATTGTTTAGGGCTGAACAGTACCGAATCTAAAATATTCATATGGGGATTTTCCAGAATTGTTTTTTGTTGTTCCGGCCTCATTTAAACTTGTCTAGATAGGTAGTTTTTCATATGCTTCACCTCTTGCCATGTTTAACAACATTTAATATTGTTGTGTACCTAAACGAGAGCGAACTAAATACTTGAATGTGGTGTTTCGTCAATATGCAACTCATTGCATATTGAGCTCCACTTAACTTGTAGTATTGTTTGTTGCACTTTGCCATGCCATGCCTCTTTAAACCGGACATGCATCATACTTGTTTGTGCATCATGCCATGTTTATGCTTGTGTGTTTACCATGTTGTTTGTTTCTTTCCGGTGTTGCTTCTTAGTTCCGGTAATGTTGCGATTGTGAGGATTTGTTCGACTACTCCCGTTCGTCTTCTTCATGGACTCGTTTTTCTTCCTAGCGGGATTTCAAGCAAGATGACCGCTACCCTGGATCTCACTACTATCATTGCTATGCTAGTTGTTTCGTTCTATCGCTTTGCTGCGCTACCTATCTTTTGCTGTTCAAGCCTCCCAAATTGCCATGAACCTCTAACCTTTGACACCCTTCCTAGCAAACCATTGCTTGGCTATGTTACCGCTTTTGCTCAGCCCTCTTATTGCGTTGTTAGTTGCAGGTGAAGTTGAAGATTGCTCCATGGTGGACAAGATTATGTTGGGATATCACAATATCTCTTATTTAATTAATGCCTCTATATATTTGGTAAAGGGTGGAAGGCTCGGCCTTATGCCTGGTGTTTTGTTCTCGTCTTGCCGCCCTAGTTTCCGTCATACTGGTGTTATGTTCCCGGATTTTGCGTTCCTTACGCGGTTGGGTGATTTATGGGACCCCCTCGACAGTTCGCTTTGAATAAAACTCCTCCAGCAAGGCCCAACATTGGTTTTACCATTTGCCTCACCACCACCTATATTTCACTTAGGAGTAATTAACCCAAGGGTCATCTTTATTATAGCCCCCCCGGGCCAGTGCTTCTCTAAGTGCTAGTCCGAACTAGAGCCCTTTGCAGCGCCCCCTGAGGGAAACTTGAGGTCTGGTTTTAGTCGTACGGATTGCTCATCTGGTGTTGCCCTGAGAACGAGATATGTGCAGCTCCTATCGGGATTGTTGGCACATCGGGCGGTCTTGCTGGTTTTGTTTTACCATTGTCGAAATGTCTTGTAAACCGGGATTCCGAGTCTGATCGGGTCTTCCTGGGAGAAGGTATATCCTTTGTTGATCACGAGAGCTTATCATGGGCTAAGTTGGGACACCCCTGCAGGGTTTAAACTTTCGAAAGCCGTGCCCACGGTTATGGGCAGATGGGAATTTGTTAATGTCCGGTTGTAGATAACTTGACACCAGATCCAAACTAAAACGCATCAATCGCGTGTGTAGCCGTGATGGTCTCTTTTCGTCGGAGTCCGGGAAGTGAACACGGTTTTGGGTTATGTTTGACGTAAGTAGGAGTTCAGGATCACTTCTTGATCATTGCTAGCTTCACGATCGTTCCATTTGCTCTCTTCTCGCTCTTATTTGCGTATGTTGGCCACCATATATGCTTAGTCGCTGCTGCAACCTCACCACTTTACCCCTTCCTTTCCCTTTAAGCTATGCTAGTCTTGATACCCATGGTAATGGGATTGCTGAGTCCTCGTGGCTCACAGATTACTACAACAACAGTTGTAGGTACAGGTTATGCGATGATCTTGACGCGAGAGCGATGTTTGCTTGTCTTGGAGTTCTTCTTCTGCTTCTTCTTCGATCAGGGGATAGGTTCCAGGTCGGCAGTCTGGGCTAGCAGGGTGGATGTCGTTTGAGTTTCTGTTTGTGGTTCATCCGTAGCCGGATGTTGCTCTTATGTATGATGATGTTGTATTCGTGTGGCATTGTATGACTTATGTATGTATCCCCATCTATTATGTAATGTTGATGTAATGATATCCACCTTGCAAAAGCGTTTCAATATGCGGTTCTATCCTTGGTGGGACCTTCGAGTCTCTTTAGGATAGTATCGCATATTGGGCATGACAAGTTGGTATCAGAGCCTCGACCGACCATAGGAGCCCCCTTGATTGTTGGCCGTTGTTGAGTCTAGAAAAAAAACTATTTTTGAGCCTTAGGATTATATATATCGGAGAGTAGGATTCTTTTTAATCTTTAGCCCCCTTCGTCACTCTGGTGAGGTCTCCTGACATAGATGTTTTGTCTTTCCTGTCCTCAAATTTCACTAAATTTTTTTTAGGATCCCGCGGGTATCTTGGGATCGTTTTGATAGTCTTATGATGAGAACATTGTTCTTGGTGCCTCCTGTCTTTTATGTGGCAGTGACCCGGGGAGTTGAGCTCCAAGGTGTTATCATCATAATTTTATCGTTGCAGTTCTGGAATACCTAAGTTTTGCCGACATCGAAAATCTCTTTTATGCAGTTGTTGGTGAGATAACCTCGATGTCACCCAGTACTGGGGAGTTCGGGAGTATTTCCATAGCTCGTATAACAGATGCTTTTCGAAGGTTGAGGTACACGATTTCCGGAGTTTTCTTGGTTATGTATTGATGGATGGATACAGCTGGATGTAGGGATTGTTAGTTTGGGTGACATATATATTGCTTCCCCTGTATCCCCAACACCAGATTGCATAACCAGAAAGTTTCGGGAGTTTATAGGTGGGAATTCAAGTAGCACCTAGAATATCTTTCCGACAGATGCATGATATGGGATTGGGTAAATCTCTATCATATGTATTTGTTCCGGCTTATTCTGCAAGCCAAATCCTTTGTTTTGTTTTATTTGCGGTATTCGTGTTGCTTCGAAGTCAAATGTGGAATCCATACCTTTCAAGCAGTGTTCTCATATTTTCTATGGGAGTAGTAATCCTTTTGATCATCGAGATTGTCATGTCAATTCTTTCCAACCGGTGTGCTTCTCTTATGATCATTTCAACATCCGCAAGATCAATTCTAAGTTTTCCCAACGGTATCCATTCCATCTGCCCCAAGTTGCCATTGTTTTTTTCCCACCCTCCCACCCTTTTTCTTCAAGGACTCAGATTTCGTAATCAAATATCATTTTATTCATGTGAAGTCTCTTCACTCTTTTCAATCAAATTTCTAATCTGGTGATCCCTCGTGAAGATGCTCACGAGCTTCAAGTTCATCATTCTTCATTATCGTATTCTTCTCCGGTGGATTAATTTCAAGCTTCGGTGTTGATAATATCTCTTCCTTTTGTTTCACATATCTTCCCATGTGAATTTATTATCCAAGGCTCTCTTATTTATTCACCTCTGACAGTTCATAATCCAGAGTGCTCAAGATATCTCAGAAGAATCATGTTTCCATTCTTAACCCGTTCGAGTTAGTTCGAGGTTTTTTCTATCATTCAAGCTATTTAATTCTACCGGTGCAATCTCTATTTCAAGCAAATTGTTCAACGGTGTTTTCTTTTGAGTGGGCCCTAACCCATAGGTCTTTTCCCAGGATCTTACCTGACTCTTCTAATTATTCCGGAGACATTCCTAATTCTTTTCGAGTTTGACGTAAGAATGAATTTCATCAGTCAGATGTTTTCCAAGATCGATTTCAAATTATTTTTCATTGTTGGCTCAACCTCTTCGTTTTTCATTCTCCCGAAGTGCCTCAACAATTTTGGTGGTTCTCATCACCATTCTCAACATTCGAAGACCAAAGAAGTGTTTCCTCTAAATCTTGGTCCATTCTCCTGAAGATTCATGGTTCTAGCTTCATGCTATCCTCATAATTGTTTTGATTGTGACAATTCTTTTCACCCATCTGGAGCATTTCATGAGTTGTTTCCATTTCTTTCCTCCGAAAGCCATCATGTCATAATTCTTCATTCTCAGTGTGTAGCTATCGTTCTCCAAATCTAACTGGTGCATCATTCAAATATCCTCTAATCAATTCATGATCTCTTCATTCTCATGTATCTAAATCCCCTCAAGTATCTTCATTCATTTCCCAATTCTTCCCGATGAATTGTGCCTTTGCTACTTTCATTTTCTATTCTTACGGTGGTTCGTTCATGATTTCTCTTCCTCCGTTATCAAATCAAATATTCGTTGTTTCCAAATCCCATCGGTGGTTCCATCAATACCTTCTGAAGTTTGCGCTATATCTCTATCTGTAATCAATTTTCAATGAGAATAAGTAGTATGCCAAATCCATTGCTTGTCATCAATTTAATTTGATGAAGGATAAGAATACAATAAATCTTATTCTTATTTCCTCGAGGTGATTCAATTCTTTTCTTCCGGAGATTGTTCATGATGAAGTAATTCTCAGTTCTAGTGTTTCATATTTTCCTTTTCCGGAGTTCCAAGTTTTTCTCGGTTATATCATCGCGAAGCTCCATCTAAATCATTGCAAGGCTTCACCTTGTGTTTCCAACTTCTTTTTCTTTTCATCATCCTTTTATTATCGGAGTTCTTCATGGAGGCTCTACATGATGGTTCGTCAAGGATTCTTTTCATTCTTGGTGGAACAAGTTTTTCATCTCTTCGGTGCTCTCAATCAAATCAATGGTTTCCATTTGTGGCCGGTTGTCACCTCATAGTCTTGAGATGTTTTCCATAAGCCCATAACAAGCTTGTGCTTTTCGTTGTTGATTTTGCTACAACTCCGTTCAATTCTTCTTTGCAAGGATGCTTCCAAAGCTCATTTGTGGCAGAAGTTGGCATTTTCTTCTCCATTCTTTTATTTCAATGATCTATCTTCTATTCTTTCTTCCGGAGGCATGGTGATGTTGCTCTCTTCACTCATCATCTCGAATTGTGAGGATCGTGTTCTTTTCATGTTTATCCATTTAACCGGAGTGTTGTGTCATCTCTTCAAGTTCTTTTCATCCTATCAAGTTTTCCTTCTTCTTTCAGTTGGAGTGCTGCCCAAATTATATCAATCTTATTCCTTCTCTATCTATTTTTAACCGGAGTGGTTTCAATATCTATCTTATCACTAAACCTCTTGGTTCTCGTCGTATCCCTTGTTCCTCATTTCTAACAGAGTGTTTTCAACTTTGTTCATCTTCGTTGTTTTCTTTCTTTTATTTTGCTCAACCTCTCAAGGTTCATGGTTTCACGCGTTTGTCGAAGAAGCAACTTAGTTTACCTCTTATCTTCCTCTTCCTTTTCTATCCGGTGCCATCCTAGATCTCGGGACGAGATCCTCTCATAGTGGTGGAGTGTTGTAACGCCCCAAGACCGGCACTCCAGATGCCTTCCATGTTTTGCGTGACCGTCGTGTGTTTTATTGGTGTTGTTGTTGCATTTCATCATGGCATCATGTGCATTGCATTCGCATGTTTTTTTCATAAAACTCGTTACCGTTCGTAGTTGCCGATTCTCTCTTTGTCTCTTTTGACCATTTGTCAGACCGCTTGTCTTCATTGACTGCTCTGAGACCAACCAACCACTTGCATGCGATCGCCTTGTTCCTCTGCACAGTGCATAGACCCCTCATGTGCGTGTCCGAAACATACCCGAACCCGAACCGGGCTATCGTGACCGATGAGTCCGGATCATCCCCAATCATCTCTAAAATATCTTCGGTTTATTTATTGAACTCCCCTAGTCTGTTTTTCCTGTCCGTCCGATTTAAATCGGCTGTCCCAAAATTCCCCTCATTTCACTATATATAGTCCACCCCTAGTCCAACCCTAAAATCTAGCTCCCTTGTCCCATCACCCGCCGCCACCTTCCAAATCCTCCTCGGGATCCATCCCTCCCCAACCATCGCTCTCCACTTACAGCCTCCAGATCCCATTGCCCACCTTCTCCTCTCGATCCATGGTCGCCTCCTCCCTGCCTTCTTCGCCAACCACCAGATCGAGCCCCATACCGAGCTCCTCCTCCCTGCCTTCACCCGAGCACCTCCTGCTTCTCCTCGTCGCCCTCAACCCCGCCTTGACTCGCCGAGAGCTCATCCTCCCTTGGATCCCCTCAATCCCCTGCCTCGCCGCGTCCGCCTCCCGCTCCAACCTCGTCCATCAGCAGCTTCGGCCGCTGCAGATGAGCCCCGTGCCGTCCCTTCCCTTCCTTCTCCTGCCTTTCTCCCTGTCTCTCAAATCCATCTCTCTCTCTCTCTAACTAGGAACACTAATGCAGGAGCAGCCATGGACATCCTTCCTTGAGCAGCCGCCACCGCCGACCTCCCCCATCCCATCTCAGCGCCGGACATGGAGCCCGAAGCCATGGTCGTGCGCCACCCGTCTTCCTCGACCCCGGCGTCACCAAGTTCCTCGTCGCCGAGAACCACTTTTCCTACTCCTGGACCGCCCGGATCCGTCTGCCTTCGCGCCTCCCCCGCCTTGGATCCGGCTGTCCCCGCATCGTCGTGCCTTGCATCCCGCGGTCAGCCGCGCCAAGTACCTCGTCGCACCTTTCGCCAAGTCCCTGCCACTGCTCTGCTCTCTGTCAAGCAGAGGACGAGCACCTCGACCTATGCCTTGCTCGACCCCTCGCACGCGCGTTGACCAGCTCCAGCGCGTGGGTCGCGCCCAGCTCCGCTGCCGAGCCGGCCCAGCAATCGGCCTGCCCAGCTCCACCACCGGGCCTCAGCCCATGGTGAGCAGCACCCGCCCCCCTCCTGTGAATTGTTGGGCTAGCCAATTTCGGCCCATGTCATGTTTTTTTCACGGAATGATTTTGCTATTATCCAGGAATTTACTGTTTTACAGAAAAGACCCTCATGTTCATGCATTTATATCTCTCTAACCGTGCATCGGATTAAAATGATTTATATATGCAAAATGCTTAGAATTTTGTGTAGATTAATAATTTGCCACTTTCATCCATGTTTAAAATGTTTAAAATGATGTTTATTTAAATTTTCTCAAATGCCATGCTAAAATGATTTATTTCATAACTAAATAACCGTAGCTCGGTTTTAAATAAACTTTATTTGTAAATGGGGTGAAAAAATGCCTAGTTTAACATGGTCCACTTTATTTTCCTGTTTAACAACCTTAAAATATGGTTTAGGGCAGAACAGTACCGAATCTAAAATATGCATATGGGGATTTTCCGGAATTGTTGTTTGTTGTTCCGGCCTCATTTAAACTTGTCTAGATAGGTAGTTTTTCATATGCTTCACCTCTTGCCATGTTTAACAACATTTAATATTGTTGTGTACCTAAACGAGAGCGAACTAAATACTTGAATGTGGTGTTTCATCAATATGCAACTCATTGCATATTGAGCTCCACTTAACTTGTAGTATTGTTTGTTGCACTTTGCCATGCCATGCCTCTTTAACCCGGACATGCATCATACTTGTTTGTGCATCATGCCATCTTTATGCTTGTGTGTTTGCCATGTTGTTTGTTTCTTTCCGGTGTTGCTTCTTAGTTCCGGTAATGTTGCGATTGTGAGGATTCGTTCGACTACTCTCGTTCGTCTTCTTCATGGACTCGTTCTTCTTCCTAGCGGGATTTCAGGCAAGATGACCGCTACCCTGGATCTCACTACTATCATTTCTATGCTAGTTGTTTCGTTCTATCGCTTTGCTGCGCTACCTATCTTTTGCTGTTAAAGCCTCCCAAATTGCCATGAACCTCTAACCTTTGACACCCTTCCTAGCAAACCATTGCTTGGCTATGTTACCGCTTTTGTTCAGCTCTCTTATAGCGTTGTTAGTTGCAGGTGAAGTTGAAGATTGCTCCATGGTGGACAGGATTATGTTGGGATATCACAATATCTCTTATTTAATTAATGCCTCTATATATTTGGTAAAGGGTGGAAGGCTCGGCCTTATGCCTGATGTTTTGTTCCACTCTTGCCGCCCTAGTTTCTGTCATACCGGTGTTATGTTCCTGGATTTTGCGTTCCTTACGCGGTTGGGTGATTTATGGGACCCCCTCGACAGTTCGCTTTGAATAAAACTCCTCCAGCAAGGCCCAACATTGGTTCTACCATTTGCCTCACCACCACCTATATTTCACTTAGGAGTAATTAACCCAAGGGTCATCTTTATTATAGCCCCCCCGGGCCGGTGCTTCTCTAAGTGCTGGTCCGAACTAGAGCCCTTTGCAGCGCCCCCTCAGGGAAACTTGAGGTCTGGTTTTAGTTGTACGGATTGCTTATCCGGTGTTGCCCTGAGAACGAGATATGTGCAGCTCCTATCGGGATTGTCGGTGCATCGGGCGGTCTTGCTGGTCTTGTTTTACCATTGTTCAAATTTCTTGTAAACCGGGATTCCGAGTCTGATCAGGTCTTCCTGGGAGAAGGTATATCCTTCGTTGATCACGAGAGCTTATCATGGGCTAAGTTGGGACACCCCTGCAGGGTTTAAACTTTCGAAAGCCGTGCCTGCGGCTATGGGCAGATGGGAATTTGTTAATGTCTGGTTGTAGATAACTTGACACCAGATCCGAATTAAAACACATCAATCGCGTGTGTAGCCGTGATGGTCTCTTTTCGTCGGAGTCCGAGAAGTGAACACAGTTTTGGGTTATGTTCGACGTAAGTAGGAGTTCAGGATCACTTCTTGATCATTGCTAGCTTCACGACCGTTCCATTTGCTCTCTTCTCTCTCTTATTTGCGTATGTTAGCCACCATATATGCTTAGTCGCTGCTGCAACCTCACCACTTTACCCCTTCCTTTCCCTTTAAGCTATGCTAGTCTTGATACCCATGGTAATGGGATTGCTGAGTCCTCGTGGCTCACAGATTACTACAACAACAGTTGCAGGTACAGGTTATGCGATGACCTTGACGCGAGAGCGATGTTTGCTTGTCTTGGAGTTCTTCTTCTGCTTCTTCTTCGATCAGGTGATAGGTTCCAGGTCGGCAGCCTGGGCTAGCGGGGTGGATGTCGTTTGAGTTTCTGTTTGTGGTTCATCCGTAGTCGGATGTTGCTCTTATGTATGATGATGTTGTATTCGTGTGGCATTGTATGCCTTATGTATGTATCCCCATCTATTATGTAATGTTGATGTAATGATATCCACCTTGCAAAAGTGTCGGGGAAAACTGATCCACGAACACCTATGGGGCCGGCGGACCGGGCCCCTTTCGGTTCGGCGAGGGGCAGAGGTCGCACGAAGAGCAGATCGAGGCGAGGCACACGAGCAGTTTACCCAGCTTCGGAGCTCTCCGGAGAGATAACACTCCTACTGCTGCTTGTTTGGTTGTATTATCTGGTGTTCTTGCTCTCGAGCGAGAGAGTGTGATGTTTTCTGGGCTACGAATGAATCGAAGCAAACTGTCCGAACCTCCTCTACGTTGCGCATGGGCCTCCTTTTATACGCTAAAGGGGTCACCGACAGGTGGCAACGCAGAGGAGGGTAAAAACGTAAAAAGCAAGGTAGTTGATACAGTTGCTTGTACAGTGCACCCTACCTAACCCTGACGGCAGGGGACAAGGGCATTAAATGCCCGTCTGAGTCACCCGAACAGTGCAGAAAAGGACCGTTAGGGGCGCCACCGTTCGCCACGATGGCGATCTTGTCAGCTTCGCATGCCACTGTGCACCGCTGGCTGCACAGCCTCCCGCCACGCGCGCCCGGAGAGGCCCCCAGAGCGACACGTTGGTGGATGCGCTGGAGCGTGGGCGCAGAGTGGCCGCCTGCCGCGGCAAGCGCCTTGCCGCTGTTGTTATCTCGCCGGGTCCAGAAGCTCGTCGCTCACCGGGCCTCGATGTACCTTATTTAGTCTTCCCGGCAAGCTCCTCTTGCCGGGGCCTTGTTGCCTTGCTGGAGCGCGTGGCGCGTTGCGGCAAGTTCCTTGGAGCGACTTGGTTGGCCTTCCCGGCAAGCTCCTCTTGCCGGGGTCTTATCTCCTTAGCTTAAATACTTTGTTCTTGGATGGCTCCAAGGGAACCTTGGGGGATCTTGGCGTTCGCCCGGCAAGCCTTTGCCGCGGGGTGCTGCAACTGCCCGTGCACAAGTTCGGGGTACTAGGGTACCCCTATTCTAGTACACCGACAGGAGCCCCCGGGCCTGGGCCAGACAAGGTGCCGAGCGCTGTTGGGCCCGACCCAAGACAGGGCACGGGCACACGCGGGCTGGGCCACGCCAAATCTTGCTCCGTATCCACCGCGCTCTCCCATAACGGCACGCGTTGAATGCGGCATCGTGGGAGAGATCGTGGGTGGTTGTTTATTTGGAAGGCCGAAACGTCCGCCCCGTCCCTCTTTATAAGCAGAGGAAACAGAGGCAATTCGTTCCCCCTCGCTGGTTGCTGCTACTCCTTCTTCACAAACTCCGCCGCTCCCTCCTTCTTCTCGTAGCCGAGAGAGCAGCGCTCCGCCCCCCCATTGCCACCAGCTTCACCACGCCGTCGACCTTCCCCACCACCTCCGCCATGGCCCCGAAAGCCGACAAGGGAAAGGGTGTGAAGTCGGCCGAGGCGCAGCGGCTCGCGGTGCTGCGGAAGGAGCAGGCGATCTTCACCCCCCCAGCTCGGCGTGCAGGAGCTGAGGGAGTACTTCTACCTCTTTTGGGCGACGGAGACGCGTGCGCATCCGCGCACGAGGGTACTCCCGGCCGCTGCCTCGGAGTTGGCTCCAAATGGGTACTCGTTCTTCCCGCTATTCTTCTACTGCGGGCTCTGCCCGCCCTTCTCGGAGTTCTTCTGTGATATTATGAACACATATGGCTTCCGCCTCCTTGACTTCACCCCCAATGCTGTCCTGACCATGGCAGTTTTCGCACATTTGTGTGAAAACTTTGTCGGAGTCCACCCTAGTGTAGCCCTTTTCCGCCACTACTTCATACCTCGGGTAGAGAGAGGAGAGCCGCTTGCCGGAGGGATTGCCTGGGTCTCGAGAGTCGGCAAGAAAGAGGCGTACTTGGAGGGTGAGCTCCGCAGCAAGTGGGAGGAGTGGAGAGCGGAGTGGTGCTGGATCGTTGAGGAGAATCCGCAGCCCTTCACCGCCGTGCGCCAAACTCCAATAGTGCGCGGCAATGACTGGAGCAACGTGGCCCCGGAAGACGAGAGGCTGAAGATCGCCATCACTAGGATTCTTCGCCTCAGGCTTGCCGGGCTCACCGTAGGTGCTGTCGGGGCAGATTTCCTCCTCGGCCGCATTGCCCCCCTGCAGGAGAGGGGGAGGCCCGCCTGGGAATTCAAGAATTGGGCGGACATCATGAGGCTGCGGCCGGGCCTCAACTACAACTTCACCGTCTTGGAGTTGGACGCAATGCTCTTGGAACTATTCAAACGCGACCCCCAGCACCCATTCACACTGCCGAGGGGCGTAGTTCCTTTGTGCAATAACTCTTCGCTTGACCGGATCCGCGCCATGATGCCGTTGTGCGATTCACACGGCATCGTCCCAACTTGGCAAGAGCCTGCGGATGACGTTGTGCGAGCATTCTTCGACACCTTGGAGGAAGTGCCGGTCCGCGCTGACGAGCAGAAGAGCCTCACCCATGACACCACCGACGAGGAGCTGCAGCTCATCGCTACTAGTGCGGAAGAGGCTGCGGCCGCAGCTGTTGCGGGTGTGTTTGGGTTTACTGTGGAGGAGGCGGAGGCTGCAGAGGCGGCAAACCTTGCCGAACGCGCGGAGTTCGTGGGCGAGGAGGAGCCTGCCGGTTCCGAAGCCGAGCCGAGCGAGGCCGGCGAGGAGGAGGCTGAGCCTTCAGAGAACTTGCCGCAGGCGGAGCCCCCGGCCCCGCCAAGGAGGCGCCTTCGCAGGGCCGGGGACGCAGCGGGGCGGCAGCCGGCTCCACAGCCACCGAGCCACGCGACGCGCTCTACCGCGGCAAGCAATGTTGCCGCGGGAGCGCCTCACGCAACAGCGGCAACTAGAGCGGGATCTTCCCGGGCCACTGCCACTGGCCCCGCCAAGCGGGCAAGGGATCCTACTCCTCCACCTCGCCGCACCGGAGGAGGGCCGGACTTCGATCTTTCCGCGCTCAGCTCCGACGAGGAGGAAGAAGAGTGAGTTTCTTTGGTGCTCTTATAATCCTTCAATCTTGCGGTTTATATCTTGTATCTGACTTGCTCCAATCTGGACTCCTTTCTTTTCAGAACACTGGCCCAGAGAGCGGCGAAGAGGGCCAAGGCCGCGGTGATCGTCATCGAGGATGACCCCATCGTGTCAGCAGGAGGTGGGCCCAAGACCACCTTGACGGACCCGGCAATCACCCCTCAGAGCAGCCCCCAACGCAGCCCCCAGCGTAAGTTCATAGTTTAGCCTTCTGCTGTCGGGCGCGCTTGAGTGCTTTTTCCTTTGTTGATATCTTGCTTGTTGACTTGTGCAGGAGCAGAGCAGCCTCATCAGGAGAGCCCGGAGGCTGGTCCCGAAGTGCCACCTGCTTCGACTGCGCCGCCAAGGGAGGAGTCCCCGGCAAGGGAGCGCTCTCCGGCAAGGGGGGACTCTCCGGCAAGGGACGACACTGCTGATCCTGCGGCGACCGAGGCCGCAACTCAAGATCTTGGCGCAGGTAGTCCACTTGCCTAGAAACTTTCCCTTGGGTTCTGCTTCTTCCGTTTTTCCTTTCTTGGATTTTTGATTGATTTTCCTCCCTTCTTCGTTCTTCAGACCCATCTACGGCTGAGCCAATGGAGACAGAGGGCGCCGGCGAGGAAGGTGCCGGTGCTGATGAGACCGCCGGCGAGGAGGCCGCTGGGGCTGCTGCTGCAGAAGCCGACGAGGGGTCGGGCGATCGCACTGACGACCCTGAGGCCGCAGGAGCGCCGGGCGCTGCGCCGACCGCCGAACCCTCTGCCTCTTCCGTGGAGCCGGGCTCCGAGGAGCCCCACCCCGGCGCCTACTTGAAGGCCGGTGACAATATCTTCATCAAGCTACCCTGGGCGTCGAGCTCCAGGGCGCCAGTCGAGGGGGAGACTTTTGACGGGGAGGTGCTTGCCTCTGCTGGACTGTCATTGGTTGACGCGCCCGGCAGCAGCAGCGGCGAGCCTGAGGAGGAGCAGCTGCTGCGGAAGCTACTGTCACTCTACCGCACCCGGCAAGCCAACCTGGCTTCCCGGGAAGCGCTTGTCGCGAAGGCGGGAGTTGACATGGAAAAGCGCGCGGAGGAGGTCCGGGGCCAAAATCAAGAAGCTCTCCGGTCCCTGGCACAGGAGCGGGAGCGAGTCGACGAGGAGCGCACGGCCTTTCTTCTCGAGAGGGCCGAGGCTGAGGAGGAACAAAGGCTGGCTGCCGAGAAGCAGTCCGCGCGGGAAGGTGAACTAGTGCAGCGGAAGGCCAACCTCGACAGCTACGAGGAAGAGCTCGCCGAGCGTGAGCGAGCGCTTGGCGGGGCGCTCAAGGAGGCAAAGGACGCTGCGGCAACTGCAGAGGCCGCCAAGAAAGAACTAGAGGAGAAGGTGGCGCAGCTGGAGGCCGATATTGGGAAGAGCGGCGAGGAGCTTGCCGCGCTCAAGCGTGAGCGCGAGAAGGATGCTGCCGCCCACAGTGAGCTGCAAGGCCTTCTCGCTGAGAAGGGCAAGGAGCTCAGCGCCGCCAAGGATTCCAAAGCAGACCTGGAGCTGAAGCTGGCCACGCTGACGCAGACGTTGGAGGCCGCCAAGGAGCGGGAGAAGACCTTGTCGGAGAAGGTCAAGGCCGACGCGGCGCTGCTGGAGAGCATTGCAGTTACCCAGAACTCATTCAGAGACACTGTGGAGCACTGGACCGAGGGTCTGGTGAACATTGCCGCAGTCATCAACTTGGAGCTGGCGCAGCTGGGGATGGAGGACTTTGGGTATCCTTCCGACGAGAGTCTTCAACCCAGCGCCAAGATCAGCCTATTCTTCAAGGGCGTGGCGACGGCACTCCAGCGGCTCCGGGAGAGGATCCCGAAGCAGCTGGCCGACGAGTCGCGCAAAATCTGCGCCGGGGTTCTCTAGAAGGTGCTGATGAAGGTAGCCTTCCGCAATCCAGGCCTCAGCTTCACCAACGTCCTTAGGTCCTTGCCGCCTGACGCCGATCTGGATGCACTCAAGGCCCTTGTCGCACCCATTGTGGACAAGGTGAGCGAGATCAAGAGAGTCAAGGGCGGACGCGTAGATTAGGCTGCCCATTTCTTCTTTTCCCTTGTCGCTGCTAATCATGTTATGAAAACAGTCTGTTAGAGCTATGACAAGTTATCTTGTAATATAACTTTATTTCTGTTATCAATTGCAATGTTATTTCCTCTACTAGATTCCTTCCTTTGTATGTTTTTACCCTACGCTTCTAGGGAACTTGTCGGTGCAGGCGCCCAAGCCGCGAGCGCTGAGTGCGGAACTTCAGCAGCCTGCTGGCGGCGCTGCTTCCGACAAGAAACCTTGTCGCGACTAGATGCAGCACGCTTAAGCTGTTGAGCGGACTCGAAACAAAGTAAGGGCGCAACTAGCCACGAGTTGGTTCCTCCGCGCACAGGTTTTCCATACAAAGCAGGGTCGTTCGAGGAAGATAACTCAAAAATTTTAAAAAGTGATTGCTCAAACTTTGGCAACTTAGCTTTTCTGTCATTTGCTTCCCGGTAAGGCAAGTCTTTGCTTGAACGACGCCTGGCCCATACCACAATCTTCTCCTTCCCCCCGGCAAACTTGTGTGCGAGAGAACCTTCTTTTCCTTTAAAAGAAAAAGAAAGAAGAGAAAATAATAATATGGAGCTCTTCGGCTCGTTACTGCTTACCGGATGTAGGTGCTGCACAAAGTGTCAGATAATCGCATGCAAGAAAGGAACTAACGCATGAAATGGACAAGCTGTGCGGAGCACATAGGGTTTTACTTATGCACGGGATCTGCGCCCGACTTTGTACAAAGGATTACATGCAATAGCGGCAAGAGTTGTACAAAAGGTGGTTGCCGGAACGGGTTCCGGTAACCGCGCCTTATGGGAAAAACTTACGAAGATGTTCTATGTTCCAGGAGTTGCTCACCGGAATGCCATCTTCGGTCTCAAGGCGGACAGCGCCAGGCCTTGTGACCCGTCTCACCCGATAAGGGCCTTCCCACTTTGGTGTCAACTTGTTGGAATTCTTGGCGGACTGAACGTGCTGAAGAACAAGGTCGCCTTCCTTGAAGCTTCTGGCTTTAACTTTGCGGCTATGATAGCGGCGCAAAGCTTGCTGGTATCGAGCAGCTCGTATAGCAGCCTGAAGACGATCTTCCTCAAGGAGCAGCGCGTCGTCTTGCCGCAGCTGTTCTTGCTCAAGCTCATCATAAGCGAGCACTCGAGGTGATCCGTATACGAGTTCCGTGGGGAGAACTGCCTCTGCTCCATAGACTAGAGCGAAAGGTGTCTGGCCAGTGGCTCGATTTGGCGTCGTTCTGATCGACCAAAGAACCACCGGCAGCTCCTCGATCCAGTTCCTTCCGCACCTGTGCAGCCTGTCGAAAGTTCTGGTCTTGAGCCCGCGCAGCACTTCAGCATTTGCCCTCTCTGCTTGACCGTTGCTTCTTGGATGAGCAACAGAAGCGAAGCAGACCTTGGCGCCAAGGTCTTGGACGTACTGCATGAAGGTGCGGCTCGTGAATTGCGTGCCGTTGTCGGTGATGATCCTGTTAGGGATCCCGAAACGGCAAACAATCGACCTGAAGAACTTGACTGCTGACTGTGCTGTCACCTTCCTCACTGGCTGCACTTCCGGCCACTTTGTGAACTTGTCAATTGCGACGTACAAGTACTCAAAGACCCCAACAGCTCGGGGGAAGGGGCCGAGGATATCGAGCCCCCAGACCGAAAATGGCCAGGATAAAGGGATCGTCTGGAGAGCTTGAGCTGGCTAGTGTATCTGTTTGGAGTGGAACTAGCACGCTTCACACTCGGTTACTTGTGCAGTTGCATCCTGGAGGGCTGTCGGCCAAAAGAAACCTTGCCGGAAAGCTTTGCCGGCAAGTGCTCTTGCGCCAATGTTGTGGCCACATATGCCTCCATGTATCTCCGCCAAAAGCTTTTGTCCATCTTCCCGGCGAATACACTTAAATTTCACACCGTTGAGTCTTCTTCTGTACAGTATGCTATCGACAAACTGGTACATACTTGACTGCCGGGCTACTCTTTCCGCTTCTTCTTGTTCTTCGGGAAGTTCTCCTATCTGAAGGAAGTGGACAATCTGCTGTGCCCATGCTGGAGCTTGTGGCTCGACAACAAGGACTAAAGGCGCATCTGCTGCTGTGGGAACACCCGCTTCCACGGCAAGGACTTGTGGTCCTGCCGGAGCGTGATGTTCCCCGGCAAGCTTGCCGGAGCAAAACTTGTCGGGAGCGTCTGCTTCAACGGAACAAACCATAAGGCTTGCCGGAGCAGACTGCCCCTCAGCTTCCTTGGTGTTGATCTTGGGGACTTTCTTGGCGGCGGCTTCGGGGAGCTCTGCTGGAAAGTACTCACCAGAAACCAACTTCCTCTTCTTGCTTTGTCCAGTTGATGGTGTTACGGATGGTTGAGTCAACTTAAGCACAAAGATCCCTGGTTCCACAGGTAACTTTAGTGCGGCGCACTTTGACAGGCCGTCAGCAATATCATTCTGAGCTCTTGGGATATGCTCCATTTGTAGGCCGTCAAAGTGCTCTTCTAGCTTCCTCACTTCATCAACATACGCTTCCATCAACGGACTCTGGTAGTTCTTGTTCACTTGTCGGACGACAAGCTGTGAGTCACCCCTGACAATGAGCTTCTTGATCCCAAGGTCTGCTGCAATTCTGAGACCGGCAAGCAATCCTTCATACTCTGCAGTATTGTTGGTTGCTTGCTCTTTGGGAAAGTGCATCTGGACTACGTACTTGAGGTGCTCTCCGGTGGGTGCGACAAGCAGCATGCCTGCACCGGCGCCTTGCAGCGAGAAGGCACCATCAAAGTACATCAGCCACTCTTTGCTTGCCTCTTTGACGGGGATGCTCGTTTCTGGAATTTCTTCATCTGGGGTTGGCGTCCACTCTGCTATGAACTCTGCCAATGCTCTGCTTTGGATAGTTGAAGTGCTCTCAAACTTGAGGCCAAAGCTTGACAGTTCCAGCGCCCACTCGACAATCCTGCCCGTTGCTTCTGGATTTTCCAGTATCCTCTTCAGTGGAAAGCGAGTGACGATTGTGATCTCATGTGCTTGGAAGTAATGGCGCAGCTTTCTCGAGGCCATGAGGAGGCCGAAAAGCAACTTCTGCACACCAGAGTGCCTTGATCTAGCCCCCTGCAGAAGAGACCTGACAAAGTAAACCGGGCGCTGCACCATTCTCCTTGGCATCTTATCATGTTCCTACGCAAACCCATGTTTGTCGGGACCATAGCTTGTCGGCGAAGCCCCCTGCTTGTCGCTGGATGGATCTGCCGTGGTTGCTGGCTCATCATCCGCCTCCCTCTCCGCCACTAACGCAGCACTAACCACTTGATTGGTTGCTGCTATATACAGCAGCAACTTCTCTTGCGGCTTAGGTGCGACAAGTGTTGGAGTGGAGGACAGGTATCTCTTCAAGTCCTGCAGCGCAGCCTCCGCTTCCGGAGTCCATTTTATCGGACCTGCCTTTTTCAAAATTTTGAAAAATGGCAGGGCGCGCTCAGCAGATCTGGAGATAAACCTGCTGAGAGCAGCTACGCAACCGGCAAGCCTTCGTACATCCTTGACGCGCTTTGGTGCTTCGATCTGCTCGATGGCTTTGATCTTGTCGGGATTGGCTTCAATTCCCCGCTGAGACACGAAGAACCCGAGAAGCTTGCCGAAAGGGACTCCAAACACGCACTTCTCGGGGTTAAGCTTGAGGTTGATCTTGCACAGGTTTGCAAATGTCTCGTCTAAATCTTGAATCAAGGTCGCTTTGTTCTTGCTCTTGACCACTATGTCATCCATGTAAGCTTCCACATTTCTGTGCATTTGCGGCTCAAAAGAATGGTGGACTACCCTTGCGAATGTTGAACCAGCATTCTTCAAACCGAAAGGCATCCGTACGAAGCAGTACGTGCCACACGGGGTGATAAATGCGGTTTTCTCTTCATCTTCTTCTGCCATGAAGATCTGATGGTATCCTGAGTATGCATCAAGAAATGAAAGCAAATCACATCCGGCTGTGGAGTCAACAATCTGGTCAATACGCGACAAGGGAAATGGGTCTTTGGGACAAGCTTTATTAACATCAGTGAAGTCAATACAGAGTCTCCATTTCCCGTTAGCTTTGCGCACAACAACAGGATTGGCCAACCACGTGGGATGGAGTACTCCTCTGACAAGGCCTGCTGCTTCCAACTTCTTGATTTCTTCTGCGATGAATTCTTGGCGCTCTACTGCCTGCTTCCTGACTCTCTGCTTGACGGGCCGCGCATGAGGACAGACGGCAAGGTGGTGCTCAATTAGTTTCCTGGGAACACCGGGGATATCAGACGGTTGCCTAGCAAACTTGTCGACATTCGCCCGCAGGAAAGCAACGAGCACGCTTTCCTATTTGGGGTCAAGAGTGGCGCTGATGGTGAAGGTACCACCAGCGCCATCCTCCTTGGCGGACACCTTCTTGGTCTTAGGTGGAGCTGCCATTGCCTTCTTTCGCTTGCCGGTGGAGCTCGACGGTGCGTCCTCGACGGTAGCGCAGCACTCCAAAGAGGTGCGCTTGCCGGAGTGGGCATCAGAGCTCTTGTCGGACTTGGTCTTCTTCTTCCCCCCGGGAGCTTCAGCGGCAAGTATCTTGCGTTCTGCTGCGGCTGCTGCTTCCCGGTAGATCTTGTCGGCACAGATAAGAGCATCCTTCTTGTCGCCAGGGACAGAGATGACACTTATTGGGCCTGGCATTTTCAGTATGTTGTACGCATAGTGAGAGGCTGCCATGAACTTGGCGAGTGCCGGACGGCCAAGGATTCCATTGTAAGGTAATGGAAAGTCGGCAACGTCAAACGTGACCCTCTCAGTCCTGAAGTTCAGCTCACTGCCAAATGTTACCGACAACGTGATCTTTCCCTTTGGCTTGCTCCTTCCCGGGTTGATTCCTTGAAATGTGCCGGTCTCTTCGAGCTCGCTATCAGGGATCTGGAGCTTCTGGAGCACCGCGGAGGAGATCAGGTTCAAGTCGGCCCCGCCGTCAACTAGCATCTTAGTGACCTTGAGGTTGCGAATTGTTGGTGAAACCAACATCGGCAAGCACCCGACCGCAGTTATGCGATCCGGGTGGTCCTCAATATCAAAGATGATAGGCGTGCCGGACCATTTCAGAGGCTTGCGTGACTCGACGGGTGGTTCTGCTGCATTAACTTCCCGCACCCACTGCTTGAGCTGGCGGTGCGAGGCATGCAGAGAAGCACCACCGTCAACGCACATGACCTCTGTGGCTTTCTGGAACTCCTGCTCATTAGTCTCCTCATCATCCATATCTTCGTCTTCGTTATCATCTTCATCCTTGTCGCGGCCACGGGGAGGTCTGTCTCCTTGCCGCTGCTTGGCCTTGCCGCGGCGTCCTCCTCGGCCGGGATGTTTCTTGCCGGATCCACCAGCTCCTTCCTGGGCCTTCTCCTTGTCGCGCCGCTCGTATTCAGCTTTCTGTTGCTCAACAAGCTGTTCGACTTTCTTACAGTTCTGGAGATCATGGCCCTTGGTGCGGTGGATCTTGCAATATTGCTTGTTGGGGCCGTCCTGCTTGTCGGCGACTGCTGCCTTCGCGGCAACCTCCTTACCGGAGTCACCAGCTTTGGCTTCCTTGGCGCCGCCACCGTTGCCGGACTGCTCAACAACTAGCACTTCTTTGCCTTTCCTCCTTCTGTTGTTCCGCCGCTGGTTTTTCCTTGTCGGGGCAGCATCTTCGCTGTCAGATCCTCCCGCTTCTATATTTTCTCTGGGGAGTCTCCTCCCTTCCTCAGCACGCGCACACTTGTCGGCCAGTGTATATAACTCACTGACGTCCCTGATCTTGCACATCGCCATTTCCTCCCGCATCCTGCGGTTCCGCACGTTCTGATGGAACGCGCTGATCACCGCGGCAGGGTGGACGTCTGGGATGTTGTGCTGCACACTACTGAATCTCTGAATGTACTTGCATAGGGGCTCTCCTTCCTTCTGAGCGAGCAGATGAAGATCACTCTCCTGGCCATGAGGCTTGTGTCCGCCTATAAAGGCGCCGACAAACTGATGGCACAGATCAGCCCAAGAGGATATGGAGTTGTCCGGCAAGTGCATGAGCCAGGATCTGACATTGGGCTTGAGCACCAGCGGGAAGTAGTTGGCAAGGATCTTGTCATCCCGTCCCCCGGCAGCCTGCACCGCGATGGTGTAGATGCTGAGGAATTCTGACGGATGCGTCTTGCCGTCGTACTTCTCCGGTACGTTTGGCTTGAAGTTCTTTGTACTGGGCCACTGGACTTGCCGCAGCTCACGAGTGAACGCAGGACAACCTACCGCGTACGGCAGATCGCCTGGTTCCCCTGGCGCATGCATCTCTTTGGCGCTCGATGCGGGTTCGAGCATCTTCTTGTTGTCGATCATGAAGAACTTGGCGCTGATCGCGACGAGCTCGTGGATCCGACGATGCAGTGGAGTCGCTGTCGAGGTGGATCCGGCGAGTCGGCGATCTTGGCCTTCGGGGCGGTGATTGCATGGTAGTTGCACCTCCGCCCGTTTCGTCGCCACCGGCTTGCGTCCGGCAACCCTGCCGCGGCGGCGACGCGCTCGGCCGCCGTGGAGTCTCGCCGTTGGCGTAGCCGATGAGACTCTGAATGGTGGCCCTCCATTCGTCGATCTTGTCTGACGTCGGAGGGTAATCAAGGAGAAGTTGAGCTCGCGCCAAAGCTTCTGCTGGAGTGGTGGGTGGCAGTGGCGGACGGCGCGAGGAGCGGGACGTGCTCGAACTTCTAACTATGTTAGAAGGAGCAGTATCCCGTCCAGGCGACCGTGCCCCGCTCGTGCCAGCACGCTGGTGTGCATGCTGGTCTTGAGCGCCCCGAGATCCACCAGCTTGGTCTTGGGCTATCATGCGTATGGCACTGCTAGTGCCATGACGCTGTTGATCTTGCGCCTCCTGAGAGTGGTGTGGAACATGTACAGTCGCCGAGGTTTGTGCAGCCTGGTTCTTGGACCTGGCAGCATCATGAGCTTCCTCGTCGACGTCCTTTCTTCCGCCGGCGTCCATCCCACCACTCGTTTGCTCCAACGGTGGCGGAAGTGACGTGGATGGAGCGGCTGCCGCCGAAGTCTTCTTCTTCGGTGGCATGTGGATGAAGGGAATAAAGATCTAGCTCATGTGAACGCTGGATCTGGTTCACACAATCTCAACACCCCCTACCTGGCGCGCCAAAGATGTCGGGGAAAACTGATCCATGAACACCTATGGGGCCGGCGGATCGGGCCCCTTTCGGTTCGGCAAGGGGCGGAGGTCGCACGAAGAGCAGATCGAGGCAAGGCACACGAGCAGTTTACCCAGCTTCGGAGCTCTCCGGAGAGATAACACTCCTACTGCTGCTTGTCTGGTTGTATTATCTGGTGTTCTTGCTCTCAAGCGAGAGAGTGTGATGTTTTCTGGGCTACGAATGAATCGAAGAGAACTGTCCGAACCTCCTCTACATTGCGCATGGGCCTCCTTTTATACGCTAAAGGGGTCACCGACAGGTGGCAACGTAGAGGAGGGTAAAAACGTAAAAATCAAGGTAGTTGATACAGTTGCTTGTACAGTGCACCCTACCTAACCCTGACGGCAGGGACAAGGGCATTAAATGCCCGTCTGAGTCGCCCGAACAGTGTAGAAAAGGACCGTTAGGGGCGCCACCGTTCGCCACAATGGCGATCTTGACAGCTTCGCATGCCACTGCGCACCGCTGGCTGCACAGCCTCCCGCCACGCACGCCCGGAGAGGCCCCCAGAGCGACACGTTGGTGGATGCGCTGGAGCGTGGGCGCAGAGTGGCCGCCTGCCGCGGCAAGCGCCTTGCCGCTGTTGTTATCTCGCCGGGTCCAGAAGCTCGTCGCTCACCGGGCCTCGGTGTACCTTATTTAGTCTTCCCGACAAGCTCCTCCTGTCGGGGCCTTGTTGCCTTGCCGGAGCGCGTGGCGCGTCGCGGCAAGTTCCTTGGAGCGCCTTGGTTGGCCTTCCCGGCAAGCTCCTCTTGCCGGGGTCTTATCTCCTTAGCTTAAATACTTTGTTCTTGGATGGCTCCAAGGGAACCTTGGGGGATCTTGGCGTTCGCCCGGCAAGCCTTTGCCGCGGGGTGCTGCAACTGCCCGTGCACAAGTTCGGGGTACTAGGGTACCCCTATTCTAGTACACCGACAAAAAGCATTTCAATATGCGGTTCTATCCTTGGTGGGACCTTCGAGTCTCTTTAGGATAGTATCGCATATTGGGCGTGACACCATTACCAGGTTTGCTAGCCAATCCAGATGTTTTATATCTCTGATGAATCCGGCCTCAAGTAGCTTGGCTAGCTCTTCTCCCATGGCTTGCTGCTTAGGCTCTGAGAAGCACCTAAGAGTCTGCTTGACTGGCTTGTATCCTTTCAGCATATTGAGGCTGTGTTCGGCCAGCTTGCGTGGGATGCCCGGCATGTTTGAAGGATGCCAGGTGAAAATGTCCCAATTCTCACGTAGGAAGTCTCGCAGTGCGGCGTCCATAGTGGGGCTCAACTGTGTCCCGATGGAAGCTGTCTTTGTGGGGTCCGTTGGGTGGACCTGGAATTTGACTATCTTGTCCGCGGTCTTGAAAGAGGTGTACTTGGGTCGCTTGTCGAGTATCACGTCGTCTCTGTCCACTCTGGCTTGCAACGTTGTTAGTTCTTCGGCAGCTAGGGCTTCGGATAATGCTTCTAGGGCTAGTGCGGCAGTTTTATTTTCGGTGCGGAGTGCGACGTCCGGATCACTGGCTAGAGTGATGATTCCATTGGGTCTGGGCATTTTGAGCTTCATGTACCCGTAATGGGGTATAGCTTGAAAGCTCGTGAATGCGTCCCGCCCTAAAAGGGCGTGGTATTCGCTGCTGAACGGGGCCACTTGGAATGTGATTTCTTAGGACCTATAATACTCTGGCGTGCCGAATACTACATCCAGTGTGATTTTTCCCGCACACCATGCCTCCTGACTAGGGATGATTCCCCTGAAGGTCGTGCTTCTTTGCTCAATGCGACTTTTTTCAATTTCCATCTTGTTGAGGGTTTCTTCGTAGATGAGGTTTAATCCGCTTCCGCCGTCCATGAGTACTTTTGTGAGCCGGAAGCCGTCCACGATTGGGCTAAGGACCAAAGTGGCTGGTGCCCGAACTGTTTGGAATTGAGGTTCGTCACTAGCATTGAAGGTTATAGCAGTGTCGCTCCATGGATTTATTTTTGCCATGTGGCACACTTCAGCGAAACTTCGATGAGCTCGCTTGCACCTATTATTTAAGGCGAAAGTCTTGAAGACTGTCTGTACCGCATTGTTGTCTTCGGCGGGATGCTGCTCTGCCTTATGGTTTACAAGGAGATCCTTGCCGCTTTTTGCTACCTGTCGGAGTATCCAACATGCTCTAAGGCTATGCGTTGGCGTGGTATCCGGCGTGCTGTGAATTTTGCATGGCCCATTGAGCCATTCTTCCAATACGGTTCCATGCCCTGGAGCGGGCTTTGGTTTTTTGGGAATTGGATCGGGTAACTTACGAGAGTTTACCATTTTAGTTCGGACGAAGGGTTTAGTGAGAGCCAGATTATCCCACAAGTCTGTTTGGGTTTTCCAGGCGCTTTCCATCGCACAGTACTTCTGTACTATGGCCGCTAAGTCAGCAAAGTGTACTATGTCACGACGACTTATAGCGTTGAGGATCCCTTTGTTCGTGCAATTTTTGCAGAAAAGTGAGATTGCGTCTTCCTCGCGACAAACCTTGACCTTGTTTATCACGAGGAGGAATCTGGCCCAGTAGTGGTGTACTATCTCTTGGGGCTCTTGTCTGATATGGGAAAGATGGCATAAGTTCGGGTGGGTGGGCGTATTTAAATCCAAATTCTGACCCGACCTGGCACCCAGGGGCAGAGAAGCTTCTGGGCTTGGCAGCTCGGACTCCGGGATGTTGCCCAATTTTTCTGGCCCGCTGCCCGATTCTAAGTTCGGGGTTTGGGTCATGTCCCCCCGTGAACGGGTATCCGGCTCAGAGAGCTCAGTAATCTGGACATAGTTCGTCCTCAAAGTAGAGGGATAATCCATGTGTGGCTCTTCCACTACCGCTATCTCATGGGTAACCAGTGGGGATTTAATATCCCTTTGGTCGGGTTTAAACCCAATCCGATCATAGTTTGTAGCGACTCCCAGAGGGGCGATGCGATCCAAGAGCTCATTAAGGGAGGAGAGATCCATTGGATCCATCTGTTCGGCGAGTTCCGAATTGACGTGGAGGCTGTTTTTGATGACCCGAGAAGTCATCGTTGGTGCGGCAGCCGATCGAATGGTCATTACGAAGTCGCCTAGTCAAAGAGTTTGGCCTAGAGCCAGGGCTCCCCCAGAGGTGATGTTGTCCTTGACAATAAGACGAGCCATCAAGCCTTATAGTGACGACATAGCGGAACTCTCAATGAAAGCACCAATGTCGGTGTCAAAACCGGCGGATCTCGGGTAGGGGGTCCCGAACTGTGCGTTTAAGGCTAATGGTAACAGGAGGCAGGGGACACAATGTTTTACCCAGGTTCGGGCCCTCTCAATGGAGGTAATACCCTACTTCCTGCTTGATTGATCTTGATGATATGAGTATTACAAGAGTTGATCTACCATGAGATCGTAGAGGCTAAACCCTAGGAGCTAGCCTATGATTATGATTGTCCTTTTCCTACGGACTAAGCCCTCCGGTTTATATAAACACCAAAGGAGGCTAGGGTTACACAGAGTCGGTTACAGATAAGGAGATCTAACATCCGAATCGCCAAGCTTGCCTTCCACGCAAAGGAGAGTCCCATCCGGACACGGGACGAAGTCTTGAGTCTTGTATCTTCATAGTCCAACAGTCCGGCCAAAGTATAAAGTCCGGCTGTCCGGATACCCCCTAATCCAGGACTCCCTCAGGAGGGCCGGCTGCTAGGAGTCGACCTCCCGTTATGACGACTGGTCAGGGCTTGTCGCCTTCTGGCATCTCACGGACAGGTAGGGCCTGCGGCCTGCGGGCCGTACCGATAGCCCGTCGTGGGAGTATGGCTGCCTCTACCACGGGTCATGTCATGGATAGTGTGGCAACAGTGCCGCGGCAGGCTAGGGATGGCCGCCCAGTATGCTGCATTGTGGCCACGCCCACCCCTGGATTCGGGGTGGCAGGCTGTACTGTAGCCACGCCCTGTCTCGTCGCTGTTATGTGGGTGCAAACTTTCAGGGTGCGAGGGTGGGCCGCCTGCTAGGAGTCGGCCGCTCTGGCGGCCGCCTGCTAGGAGTTGGCCCATGTCGGGGCCGCTCTGGTGGCCGCCTTCTTGGAGTCGGCCCGCGCCGGGGCCATTCTTTGGGCCTTGTTGCCTTCCTATAGCCGGCCGCTTGGACCAGCCGACCATAAGAAGACGGTCCTTTGTCTTTGATGCTTGAGGGGCGCAGCCGGCCCCGATGTCTTGAAACAACATTGGGAGCAGATAGGGCTACCCGTGGTCATTTACTCCGACGGTAGTCCCCGAAGCTGGTGGGGCGTCGTGGCCAAAAGGGCGAGAGGCCTCAGCAGCTTCCTACTCCGAAGAGCCGACGTCTAGCAGTCGGCCACGGCCAAGCACGTCGTCTGGTGATTTCAAAATGCGAAGGCGGGAGCTAGGTGGCACGTTTGTCGGGCGCCGAGCCAGCCGCCCACTGACCGCACGCCACGCGGTGCCAGCCGGCCGAACCAGCTTGCCAGCCCATGCGCGCGATGGGACGTCTCCGCAGACTGGGGGCCGCCACTACCAGGCCTCGACACACGCGCGGATCCGCTGTGGCCGAGGCGGACGGTTGGCGTTCCGGGCCATAGTAAATGTGCGTCGTTACTGTGCGGTAAACGTGGGGTCGTGGGGTCATGGGTGTAATTAATCCCACGATCCCCACGCCCCGCTGATAACCCACAAGTGTAGGGGATCGCGATAGCTTTCAAGGTTAAAGTATTCAACCCAAATTTATTGATTCGACACAAGGGGAGCCAAAGAGTATTCTTGAGTATTAGCAGTTGAGTTATCAATTCAACCACACCTGGATAACTTAGTATCTGCAGCAAAGTATTTAGTAGCAAAGTAATATGATAATAAAGGTAATAGTGGCAAAAGTAATGTTTTTGGGTTTTGTAGTGATTGTAGCAATAGCAACGGAAAAGTAAATAAGTGAAGCACAAGATGTGAAAAGCTCGTAGGCAATGGATCAATGATGGATAATTATGTCGGATGCGATTCCTCATGTAATAGCTATAACATAGGGTGACACAGAACTAGCTCCAATTCATCAATGTAATGTAGGCATGTATTCCGTAAATAGTCGTACGTGCTTATGGAAAAGAACTTGCATGACATCTTTTGTCCTACCCTCCCGTAGCAGCGGGTCCCTAGCAGAAACTAAGGGATATTAAGGCCTCCTTTTAATAGAGAACCGGAACAAAGCATTAGCACATAGTGAATACATGAACTCCTCAAACTACAGTCATCACCGAGAAGTATCCCGATTATTGTCACTTCGGGGTTGTCGGATCATAACACATAATAGGTGACTATAGACTTGCAAGATAGGATCAGGAACACACATATATTCATGAAAACATAATAGGTTCAGATCTGAAATCATGGCACTCGGGCCCTAGTGACAAGCATTAAGCATAGCAAAGTCATAGCAACATCAATCTCAGAACATAGTGGATACTAGGGATCAAACCCTAACAAAACTAACTTGATTACATGGTAAATCTCATCCAACCCATCACCGTCCAGCAAGCCTACGATGGAATTACTCACGCACGGTGGTGAGCATCATGAAATTGGTGATGGAGGATGGTTGATGATGACGACGACAACAAGTGCCCCTCTCTGGAGCCCCGAACGGACTCCAGATCAGCCCTCCCAAGAGAGATTAGGGCTTGGCGGCGGCTCCGTATCGTAAAACGCGATGAAACTTTCTCTCTGATTTTTTTCTCCGCGAGACAGAATATATGGAGTTGGAGTTGAGGTCGGCGGAGCCTCAGGGGGCCCACGAGACAGGAGGGCACGCCCAGGGGGGTGGGCGCGCCCCCACCCTCGTGGACAGGGTGTGGGCCCCATGGTCTTGATTCTTTCTCCAGTATTTTTTATATTTTCCAAAAAGTGCCTTCGAGGATTTTCAGGACATTCCGAGAACTTCTGTTTTCTACACATAAAACAACATCATGGTAGTTCTGCTGAAAACAGCGTCAGTCCGGTTTAGTTTCATTCAAATCATGCAAGTGAGAGTCCAAAACAAGGGCAAAAGTGTTTGGAAAAGTAGATACGTTGGAGACGTATCAACTCCCCCAAGCTAAAACCTTTGCTTGTCCTCATGCAATTCAGTTGATAAACTGAAAGTGATAAAGAATTTTTCTTTTACAAACTCTGTTTGCTCTTGTTGTTGTAAACATGCAAAGCCATCATTCAGGTTTCAGCAAATATTATGAACTAACCATACTTACAATAACACTTAGGTCTCACAATTACTCATATCAATAGCATAATCAGCTAGCGAGCCATAATAATAAAACTCGAATGACAACACTTTCTCAAAACAATCATAACATGATATAACAAAATGGTATCTCGCTAGCCCTTTCTGAGACCGCAAAACATAAATGCAGAGCACCTTTAAAGATCAAGGACTGACTAAACATTGTAATTCATGGTAAAAGAGATCCAGTCAAGTCATACCCAATATAAATAACCAATAATGAATGCAAATGACAGTGTGCTCTCCAGCGGGTGCTTTTTAATAAGAAGGTGATGACTCAACATAAAAGTAAATAGATAGGCCCTTCGCAGAGGGAAGCGGGGATTTGTAGAGGTGCCAGAGCTCGATTTTAAAATAGAGATTGAATAACATTTTGAGCGGCATACTTTCACTGTCAATGCAACAACTATGAGATGGCTGTATCTTCCATACTGCATGCATTATAGGCAGTTCCCAAACAGAATGGTAAAAGTTTATACTCCCCCACCACCAACAAGCATCAATCCATGGCTTTCTCGAAACAATGAGTGCCTCCAACTAACAACAACCCTGGGGGAGTTTTGTTTAATTATATTGATTTGCTTGATCTTTTTGGATCATGGGACTGGGCATCCCGGTTACCGGCCCTTTCTTGTGAATGAGGAGCGGAGTCCACTCCTCTTGAGAATAACCCACCTAGCATGGAAGATATAGGCAGCCGTAGTTGAAACATGAGCTGCTCGAGCATACAAAACAAAATTTCATTTGAAGGTTTGGAGTTTGGCACATACAAATTTACTTGGAACGGCAGGTAGATACCGCATATAGGAAGGTATGGTGGACTCATATGGAACAACTTTGGGGTTTAGGGAGTTTGGATGCACAAGCAGTATTCCCGCTTAGTACAGGTGAAGGCTAGCAAAAGACTGGGAAGCGACCAACTGAGAGAGCGACAACAGTCATAAACATGCATTAGAATTAATTCACACCGAGTACAAGCATGAGTAGGATATAATCTACCATGAACATAAATATCATGAAGGCTATGTTGATTTGTTTCAACTACATGCGTGAACATGTGCCAAGTCGAGTCACTCAATTCATTCAAAGGAGGATACCATCCCATCATACCACATCATAATCATTCTAATTGCATGTCGGCATGCAAGGTAAACCATTATAACTCATAGCTAATCAAGCATGGCACAAGCAACTATAATATCTAAATGTCATTGCAAATATGTTTTCTTCATAATAAGCTGCATCAGGAACGATGAACTCATCATATTTACAAAAACAAGAGAGGTCGAGTTCAGACCAGCTTTTCTCATCTCAATCAGTCCATCATATATCGTCATTATTGCCCTTCACTTGCACGACCGAACAATGTGTATAATAATAATAGTGCACGTGCATTGGACTATGCTGGAATCTGTAAGCATTCAACTCAAGAGAGAGAAGACAAGGTAATATGGGCTCTAAGTTAAACAAACAATCATGCATATGAGAGCCACTAAACATTTTCAATATGGTCTTCTACTCTTGACCCCCAAAGAAAAGAAAAGAAAATAAAACTATTTACACGGGAAAGCTCCCAACAAGTAAGAAGAAGAACGAGAAATCTTTTTGGGTTTTCATTTTAATTTTACTACAAGCATGGAAATTAAACTAACTAATTTTTTTGGTTTTTCTTAAGGTTTATTAAACACACAAGAAGAAAACTAGAAAAAGAAATTTAAACTAGCATGGATAATACAATGAAAGAGTATGAGCACCGACGACTAGAATAGTGTGTGAACATAAATGTAAAGTCGGTGAGAGATACATACTCCCCCAAGCTTAGGCTTTTGGCCTAAGTTGGTCTAATACCAAGGGTAGCCTGGCTGATATCCGTAGTTGTAACTGGGGTCGTACTAAGATGCAGCACCAAATGCCTCCTGGGCTGCAGCATGTTGGCGAGCCGCCTCCGCTCTCCCCTCGTGTTCAGCTGCTTCCTCCCTAGTAACAACATATCTTCCTTTTGCCTGATAATCAAAAAGGAGAGGAGCAGGAAGAGTAACATGGACGACGTTGCGTCTGTCATAGATTAGTCGATATTGGAAGAATTGTTCATTCCTCGTAAGAAAATGATGATGGACCATAGCGTCATAATCTAAATAAGTAGGAGGTAACATCATATCCCCCCTCTCGTGGGGCTATACCAAGATAATTTGCTACACGAATTGCATAAATTCCTCCAAATAAATCTCCAGCTCTACCATTATTCTGCAACCTACGTGCAACTATTGCCCCCAAGTTATAACCTTTATAACCAAACACAACACTCTTGAGGACACAAAGATCAGGGACACACATATGACATGCTTCGTCTTTACCGTTAATGCATCTACCAATGAAGAGAGCAAAATAATGTATAGCAGGAAAATGAATGCTCCCTATAGTAGCTTGTGCTATGTCCCTAGATTCTCCCCCAGTAATGCTAGCAAGAAAATCTCTAAATTCAGATTTGTGGGGATCATTAATATTGCCCCACTGTGGAAGTTTGCAAGCAGTTGTAAAATCCTCTAAGTCCATGGTATAAGATGTATCATAGATATCAAATAGGACACTAGGAGAATTACGTGTACAGTTATATTTAAACCTTCGCACAAATGAATTATTTAATTGATAGTACTGAGGACACTTATCTTGTAAGAAGTCCTCCAGATCAGCGTTACACACATACGCGTCAAATTCCTACTTAAAGCCTGCTTCGACCATAAAATCGTCGGATGGCCACTCACAAGCTCGTACATCTGCGTCCCTTGGTAATTCAACATCTTGTTCTCGTATGGCAATCCTGGCTCCTTTCTTTACCTAGGAACCACCTTGGTACATTCTCCTAGACATAATTCTTTTTCTGAAAAATTTCTGAAATTTTAGTAACTTCAAAATAAAAGTGAATAAAACTAAACAAGATTGATAGCAACTACTTCTACAAGTGCCTAGAGCCTATATCATGCATTAGAATTACTTGGGACCTCATAAATTTAACATGCAAGCTCAAGAACATGGTCACCTATGCAGCAAAAATTTGCAATGAATAAAGCACTAGATCAAAAACTAATTGGACCAATGGAGGAGTCACATACCAAGCAACAATCTCCGAAAGCAGTTTTGTGAATGGAGATTTGAGCAAGGAGATCGAAAATCGCAGCAAAATGAGCTAGAACTCATGCTTGAGCTGGATGGGGATATTTTTGGGAAGAAGATGGAGTGTGTGGGAGCTGGAATAAGTGGAGGGGGGCCACCAGGGGCCCATGAGATAGGGGGGCGCGCCCAGGGTAGGTGGGCGCGCCGTCCACTCTCATGCCCCGGTGCTTGCCCCTCCTGCGGCGATTTTAGTGCCTAAAATCCTCAAATAATCCATAAAAAATCATACTAAATTTGCAGGGCATTTGGAGCACTTTTATTTTCGGGATATTTTTTTTATTGCACGGATAATTCAGAAAACAGACGGATAATACTATTTTTGCTTTATTTATTCTAAATAACAGAAAGTAAAAAGAGGGTACAGAAGGTTGTTCCTTCTAGTTTCATCCATCTCATGATCATCAAAATGAATCCACTAACAAGGTTGATCAAGTCTTGTTAACAAACTCATTCCGAATAACACGGAACCGGAGAAATTTCGAATAACACTAGGTTACCTCAACGGGGATGTGAAAATCCCCAACAATAAGAATATCATACTTTTTCTTGACAGTAGGAAGAGGAAATTCAAAACCTCCAATAATGATAGTTGGAACTTTTCCAATAGAACTGATGCTATGAACTTGAGATTGTTTCCTCGGAAAGTGTACCGTATGCTCATTACCATTAACATGAAAAGTGACATTGCCTTTATTGCAATCAATAACAGAACCTGTAGTATTCAAGAAAGGTCTACCAAGTATAATCAACATACTATCGTCCTCGGGAATATCGAGAATAACAAAGTCCGTTAAGATAGTGAGATTTGCAACCACAACAGGCACATCCTCACAAATACCGACAGGTATAGCAGTTGATTTATCAGCCATTTGCTAAGATATTTCAGTAGGTGTCAATTTATTCAATTCAAGTCTATGATATAAAGAGAGAGGCATAACACTAACACCGGCTCCAAGATCACATAAAGCAGTTCTAACATAATTTCTTTTAATGAAGCATGGTATAGTTGGTACCCCGGGGTCTCCAAGTTTCTTTGGTATTCCACCCTTAAAAGTGTAATTGGCAAGCATGGTGGAAATTTCAGCTTCTGGTATATTTCCTTTGTTGGTAATGATATGCTTCATATACTTGGCATAAGGATTTACTTTAAGCATATTAGTTAAGCGCATACGTAAGAAAATAGGTCTAATCATTTCAGCAAAACGCTCAAAATCCTCATCATCCTTTGTATTGGATGGTTTAGGAGGAAAGGGCATGGGTTTCTGAACCCATGGTTCTCTTTCTCTACCGTGCTTCCTAGCAACAAATTCTCTTTTATCATAATGTTGATTCTTTGATTGTGGGTTATCAAGATCAACAGCAGGTTCAATCTCTACATCATTGTTTTTGCTAGGTTGAGCATCAACATGAACATTATCATTAACATTATCACTAGGTTCATGTTCATCACATGATTGTGTTTCAGCATCAGAAACATAGATATCATTGGGATTCTCAGGTGTGTCTACAGCAGATTCACTAGAAGCATGCAAAGTCCTATCATTTTTCTTTTTCTTCTTTTTGGAAGAACCAGGTGCCTCGAAATTATTTCTCTGAGAATCTTGCTCGATTCTCTTAGGGTGGCCTTCAGGATACAAAGGTTCCTGAGTCATTCTACCAGTTCTAGTAGCCACTCTAACATAAAAGTCATTTTTATTTTTTGATTCATCAAGCAAATCATTTTGAGCTTTAAGTACTTGCTCAGCTTGAGTAGCAACAATAGAAGCATATTTACTAATGAGTTTGAGTTCACCTTTAACTCTAGCCATATTATCGCTCATGCATCCTATCTCGAAAGCATTATTTTTTTAACTCTCTACCAACATAAGCATTAAAACTTTCTTGTCTAGCCATAAAATCATTAAATTCATCTAAGCATGGGCTATGAAATTTAGTAGAGGGGATTTCAACTTTATCATATCTATAGAGAGGATTTACCTTTACTACCTGTGTCGGGTTACCAAGACAATGTGGTTCTTCGGTAGGCGGTATATTAAGACCATGTATTTCTTCAATAGGTGGTAAGTTCTTAACATCTTCAGCTTTTATACCTTTTTTTCTTTCATTGATTTCTTTACCTCTTGCATATCTTCAGGACTAAGAAATAGAACACCTCTCTTCTTCGGAGTGTGTTTAGGAATAGGCTCAGGAGTTGGCTCAATTGGTTCAGGAATTGCCTCAGGAATTGGCTCAGGGAGAGTTCAATTATTTTCATTAGTCAACATATTATTCAATATTAATTCAGCTTCATCGACTGTTCTTTCCCCGAAAACACAACCAGCACAACTATCCAAGTAGTCCTTGGAAGCATCGATTAGTCCATTATAAACGATATCAAGTGTTTCAGTTTTCTTGAGAGGATGATCAGACAAAGCATTTAGTAATCGGAGAAGCCTCCCCCAAGCTTGTGGGAGACTCTCTTCTTCGATTTGCACAAAATTATATATTTCCCGCAAGGCAGCTTGTTTCTTATGAGTAGGGAAATATTTAGCAGAGAAGTAATAAATCATATCCTGGGGACTACGCACACAACCAGGAGCAAGAGAATTAAACCAAGTCTTAGCATCACCCTTTAATGAGAACGGAAATATCTTAAGGATATAATAATTGCGAGACTTCTCATGATTAGTAAACAGGGTGGCTATATCATTCAACTTGGTAAGATGTGCCACAAAAGTTTCAGATTCAAGGCCATAAAAAGGATCAAATTCAACCAAAGTAATTATTTCAGGATCAACAAAGAATTCATAATCCTTATCAGTAACACAGATAGGTGAAGTAGCAAAAGCAGGGTCAGGTTTCATTCTAGCATTAAGAGACTGCTACTTCCATTTAGCTAATAACTTTTTAAGATCATATCTATCATTGAAAGCAAAGATAGCTCTAGCAGCTTCTTCATTCATAACATAACCCTAAGGAACAATAGGCAATTCATAATCATTCAGAGAACTTTCGTCATCACTATCATCAATAATAGCATCTTCAATAATTGCATTCTCTCTAGCCCTAGCATGTTTTTCATCAAGAAATTCACCTAATGGCAAAGTAGTATCATGCACAGAAGTAGTTTCATCATAAGTATCATGCATAGCAGAAGTGGCATCATCAATAACATGCGACATATCAGAATTCATAGCAGTAACAGGTTTAGGTGTCGCAAGCTTACTAATAACAGAAGGAAAATCTAGTGCAGAGCTAGATGGTAGTTCCTTACCTCCCCTCGTAGTTGAGGGCAGAATCTTGGTTTTCGTGTCTTTCAAGTACTTCATAGGGATCAACAGATATAAATCCCAAGTGACTTAGAGAATAGAGCTATGCTCCCCGGCAACGGCGCCAGAAATTAGCCTTGATAACCCATAAGTGTAGGGGATCGCGACAGCTTTCGAGGGTAAAGTATTCAACCCAAATTTATTGATTCGACACAAGGGGAGCCAAAGAATATTCTTGAGTATTAGCAGTTGAGTTGTCAATTCAACCGCACCTGGATAACTTAGTACCTGCAGCAAAGTATTTAGTAGCAAAGTAATATGATAATAAAGGTAACAGTGGCAAAAGTAATGTTTTTGGGTTTTGTAGTGATTGTAGCAATAGCAACGGAAAAGTAAATAAGTGAAGCACAAGATGTGAAAAGCTCGTAGGCAATGGAATAGTGATGGATAATTATGTTAGATGCGATTCCTCATGTAATAGCTATAACATAGGGTGACACAGAACTAGCTCCAATTCATCAATGTAATGTAGGCATGTATTCCGTAAATAGTCAAACATGCTTATGGAAAAGAACTTGCATGGCATCTTTTGTCCTACCCTCCCGTGGCAGCGGGGTCCTAGCAGAAACTAAGGGATATTAAGGCCTCCTTTTAATAGAGAACCAGAACAAAGCATTAGCACATAGTGAATACATGAACTCCTCAAACTACGGTCAGCACCGAGAAGTATCCCAATTATTGTCACTTCGGGGTTGTCGGATCATAACACATAATAGGTGATCATAGACTTGCAAGGTAGGATCAAGAACACACATATATTCATGAAAACATAATAGGTTCAGATCTGAAATCATGGCACTCGGGCCCTAGTGACAAGCATTAAGCATAGCAAAGTCATAGCAACATCAATCTCGGAACATAGTGGATACTAGGGATCAAACCCTAACAAAACTAACTCGATTACATGGTAAATCTCATCCAAACCATCACGGTCCAGCAAGCCTACGATGGAATTACTCACGCACGACGGTGAGCATCATGAAATTGGTGATGGAAGATGGTTGATGATGATGACGGCGACGAATCCCCCTCTCCGGAGCCCCGAACAGACTCCAGATCAGCCCTCCCGAGAGAGATTAGGGCTTGGCGGCGGATCCGTATTGTAAAACGCGATGAAACTTTTCTCTGATTTTTTTCTCCGCGAGACAGAATATATGGAGTTGGAGTTGTGGTCAGCAGAGCCTCAGGGGGCCCACGAGACAGGGGGCGTGCCCAGGGGTGTGGGCGTGCCCCCACCCTCGTGGATAGGGTGTTGGCCCCCAGTATTTTTTATATTTTCTAAAAAGTGCCTCCGAGGATTTTCAGGACATTCCAAGAACTTTTGTTTTCTACACATAAAACAACATCATGGCAGTTCTGCTGAAAACATCGTCAGTCCGGGTTAGTTTCATTCAAATCATGCAAGTTAGAGTCCAAAACAAGGGCAAAAGTGTTTGGAAAAGTAGATACGTTGGAGACGTATCACCCGCCCCCTCGACACCGCCGCCCAGGGCTATAAGTAGGGGAGGGGAGTGACAGATGCACGCGCGCCCTCCTCTCCCCTCACCATCCTTCTTTTCCTCCCTGCTGTCGCCCCAGTTCATCGCTGCCGTGGGCTCGCACACTCGTTGCCGCGCTGTGCTTCCGTCGAGCTCCAAGTCCTCATGGCGAGCGAGCAGGCAAGCTCCGACGCTTGAGATGGCTCCAACATTCACAAGGATCACCTCGACTTCCTCCGCCAGACACGGCGGCTGCCCGGTGCAGGCTACGTAGAGGTACGCCTGCCGCCAAAGAGGGAGATCTCACCGGCGTCGGAGGAAGGCGAACGCGTCGTCTTCCACTGGCACTTCCTTTGCGGCTTCGGCCTGCCGGCAAGCGGCTTCCTCCACTCCTTCCTCCAATTCTACCGACTCCAGTTGCACCACCTCACGCCAAACACGGTGGTGCTGCCACCGGCCTTCATGACTCTCTGTGAGGGTTACCTCGGCATCCTACCCACCCTTGAGCTCTGGGGGGAGTTCTTCTACACCAAGCTTGGCAATGCCGCCAAGGTAAAGGCGGCTCAGTGCGGAGCCTTCGTGGCGGTGCGACGCCCAGGCGCCGATAATTGCTTCCTGGCCATCAACTTCACATAGTCGGTCAAGCTGTGGCAAAAATCCTACTTTTACGTCAAGAATGTCCACCCGGCGGCGGGCTTTGTCAGCTTGCGGGCTTATGTAGCCGGCCTGCCGGCTGAGCCCCACACCAACTGGGTGTTTTGATCGAAGACGCTGTCGGCTGCCTCCTCCGCCGCCATCACGCGACTTAAGGTGATGATGGAGGTAGAAGGACTCAAGGGGTCGGATCTGCTGATCGCCTTCATGGTGTGCTGGGTGCTCTCCCTTCAAGGCTGGCATCATATGATTAGCCAGATGAGAAGGCATCGATACCCATGCCGGATGTGCACCAGGGAGATGCCGCGCGCAGAGGTGGCTCATCTGATGAACTACATCTCAAACTGCAAACTCCCGGAGGAGGAGTGGCAGTTCGGCAAGCAGCCATACTCCCGTGCGCTCCCGCCGCCCGTGGTGAGTCCTCAACTCTTTTTTTCTCCTTGATTGCCGGGTTCTTATTTGCCGCCTGACCAGTCGGTCATGATGCAGATCCTCACCACCCAGTCGGCACCCGATGGTCTGGCGCAGGGCCACGAGTATTTGCCCGACCAGTTAGTGAGCAACGCAGACGACCCTGACTTGGGGGCGGCCACCCTAGAAGAAGACGACGCCGCGGGCGGTGGTGGCAGAGCAGGAGGCTCCGGAGGTGGAGGTGGCCTCGATGATTGGCCGGATGATGACACGGAGGAGAACACGCAGCACCGCCCGCTGGTCGCTGAACAGGCGGGCATGAGCTCATCAGTTGCACTGACTGCTCCAAGCGGCGCACCAAAGCACCGAGCCGGCTCGTCGCTATACGGCAGCCGGCTGAAGAGATAAAAGAGCTCGGCGGCGGTGACTAAGTGGGAGGAGGCCGCTGCGAAGGTGGCCTGATTACAGAAGACCGTGAAGCAGCCCCAGATGGTATCTGCGTAAGTGTTTGATTCCTCTCGCATCCTTTCTTATTTTTCCTTGCAACTTCATTATGAATTCTTTTTTATTTTGCTTGAACATGGCCCCTCTCTCTCTTGAGCGGTCCGGCACCGCCTTCGTGGTCGGGACGACAGAGGGCTCCGCCAACACCTGCCGCGTGGACCCGCGCGCCAAGCTCCAGGCAGCGACAGAGAGGAACACGCGGGAGGCGCGTGAAGAGCGGGAGGAGGCGGAGCGGTAGAAAGCGGCGGCGGCCAAGGCGGCGCAGGAGGAGGCGGACGCGGCCACTAAGGCCCAGGCCGACGCCGCGACTAAGGCCCAAGTGGACGCCGCGACCAAAGCGCAAGCGGAAGAGGCCGCACGCGGCTAGGATCTGCAACTTGTCATCCCCCTTCGTGCTGCGCCACCCGCACCCGAGATCCCAGCGCCGCCTGGAGGAGCCAGCGATGACCAGCCGACCATGGAGAGGGAGGGGCTGATGACATCACCCTGAGGGCGAAGATGCCCCTGCCGGCGCCGACCGTCGAAGACCATGGCAGTCGGCCTGATGCACCACGGCGCCGCCGGCTGGTGGCGAGCTGGCAGCGGGGCGACCTCCACGGTTCACTCCTCGGCACGCCGACGTGCGGCGAAGGCGGCTTCGGCACCATGGCCGCAGGAGGTCGGAGCCGCAAGCTCATCGGCCCTGGATGTGGAGGTCACCAGCGTTGGTTCACCGGAGTGGACGCTTGGGGGCGGAACGGTCGTTCTGAACGCGGCTGCATAGGACGTCCGGGCCCGGCTCCAGGCTCAGGCCACCGCTCTCCAGCATTACATGCAGGAGTTCCTGGCATCACGAGCGGTCATCCGGGTATGTTTCTTGTTCTTGATTTTTGTAATCTTCCGTGGGGGCGCGTCAGCGCACCCACTGGTTGTAGTCCCCGAGTTCTGGGCCAGCTGCTAAGCAGGTGGTCTGGAACTTTCAAGTAGGCCCGAGTTCTGATTTGTTTTCTCTTCTGTTATCTTCGTTGCAGGATTATCACAACATCCGTGCGGCCGCCTTCAACTCCCAAGTCCAGAAGCTAGCCTAGCGGACCGCTGATTTGTCCGAGAGCCGGAGTAAGCACTCCATCCTCTTTCTCTTGCGGGCGCGCGTCAGCGCACCCGCTGGGTGTAGTCCCCGAGATTCAGGCCGACAGCTGAGTAGTCGGGCCGGATCTCTCTAGCAACTTCTTGTCTTCTTTCTAGATTATTGACCGCCTTTCTTTTCTTGTTTTTGCAGGAGCCAACACCACCTTGCAGCAGCAGCTGGGCGAAGCCCAAACCGCGCTGCACGCCAAGGAGGAGGAGTGCAACAAGGTGGCCCAGGAGCGTGACCGTCTGGTCCAGGAGCTAGCTGACCAGGCGGAGCTTCACAAGGAGGCCCTCCAGAAGGCGAAGGACAATGAGGCCACTCTCCAGGCCAAGTTCGAGACTTAGTGCTCAAACTGGGCCGACACGGAGAGGGCGCTGAACGACGGCTAGAGCTGGATCGAAGACATGGTTGATGGTGAGTTGTGTTCTTCTTTCATTCATCTGCCGATTGTTATATGATCTGGCTTCCGGCTTCCTACTTCTTTTTATCTTCTTGCGCAGAGTACTTCCCTGGTTACGCCATTGCTGCCAGCCAAGCCATCGAAGCTCGCCACGAAGAGCGAAGACAGGCTAGTGCGGAGATCACACTGAACACCCGTCGATCGCTCAACGAGCAGCTTCTTGCCATGCAGGCTCGTCTCTAGCCATCTCAACGATGCTCCGCCGTCTGCAGCATGTTGGAGCCCAGGTGATCTCTGCCCTCTGGCCAGGCATCCAAGCTCCGCGCACCCCTAGTCGGACTACCGACTGGTTGGATGTGGCTATCGGCCGCTTCAAGGCGTGGAAGGGCTCCTCATCTCGGGCAAGTGCACGGCGGGCCTTGGAGTTTGTCAAGGTGTGGTACCCTGGGCTAGATCTAGCCCAGTTCGCCACGTTCCTGTAGGAGGCCAATGAAGAGTTGGCGGCAGTGAGGGGTGATCTCATTCATCACGCCGCGGCGATCGCCGAGTACACTGAGACCAGCTTCTTCATCCCTGAGTTGAACGAAGAGAGTGATGAGGTGCCGCCGGACTTGTTCGGGCTGAACCCGGATGATGGCGAGGACTCGGCAGAGGAGATCGCCTCTAGTGACAAAGGCGAGGACAAGGAGAGCGAGGATGGTGAAGATGTCGGGACGGAAGACGAAGCGGACGGCCAGCCTCAACTTGACCATGCCTCGAGCAACGAGCCGCATGCGAGCGCATGGACTGCTGCCGAAGAGGACCAAGCCGAGACTCGCAAGCCGACCACTCCACCAGCCAGCACCGCTGACTCCACCAACCCGCCGGATCCGCCTGCTGATCCCTTGGCCTAGGCGGCCAACTTTTATCTTATATTTTTCCTGCTTTGTAGTCTTTTGGACAATTTCATTAAACTCATGTATTCAAACTTATTGAACTCCATCTTGAAAGCCTTGCTATGTAAATATTGTCTCGCACATGCTGTGCTTGCGCCAAATTCCGACTTTTCTTGCTTTTTGTCCCTTTTGCCTTTTTCCTTTGCCGCCCTCCTTTGGCTGCCGTCTTGCCAGCCACGCAGCCGCTCTGCGGACTATGGCTGGGTTAAGTACTTAGCCGTTTGGGAGGACAAGTACTTAGGCCGTTAAGAGCATGGCAAGGTAAGTAAGAAGCCGTCCGGCCGGCTGCCCAGTAGCCGGTCGGCGAGGCGGGAAGCCGGCCTATCTTATGTAAATGCCTTTGTCCATAGCCTTTTTTCATGTGGGCATCGTTTCCTGCCTTTGACTCTTGCCAGCCGGACAGCCGCTCTGCGAGCTGCGGCTTGTGGCAAGAGATGACTTAGATGCTGGCACATTACTTGCCGACTGCAGGTAGCACTGACATAATACAAGGCGGCAAGCCCCCGGACCGACTGGTCGAACCTGGTGCCAGGCAGAAAAATGAAATAACACATTCATAGGCATAAAACTTATCATATAGATAAAAGGGTAGTCCCCGAGTGCTCTTCGGGGGACCTGATGTCTTGCGCTTAATACAAAAGATAGCATGGTACATACTGCATCAACTATAAAATCTTCGAAGGAGGTTTGCATTCCATGGGCGCTCTGATTCCTTGCCGGAGTCGTCCCTCTTGCGTGCTCTGGGCTTCTGTGCATCGATCGGGTAGTAGGAGTTGTTGCCCAAGGCCTTGTTGATGATGGAGGGGCCTTCCGAAGGGGCCGAGAGGTTGTGCTGGCCGGCTGTTCGCTAGATCAGCCGGAGCACAAGGTCTTCCACTTGGAAGGATCTTGGCTTGAACTTCCGGCTATGGTAGCGGCGGAGGCCCTCCTGGTAGATGGCGGACCGGTTGAGTGCCAACAGCCGGTCCTCTTCCAACAGATCAACATCGTCTTCTTGCGCTTCCCTCGCCTCCGCCTTCGTGTACATGGTGATGCGAGGCGAGTCGAACTCGATGTCAGTTGGGATGACAACCTCGGCCCCGTACACAAGGAAGAAAGTAGTGAATCCGGTTGACTCGTTCGGAATGGTGCGTAGGCTCCAGAGGACGACCGACAGCTCATCGATCCAGCAGCCGGCCAAGCGCTCTAGTGGCTCGACCAGTCGGGGCTTGATGCCGGAGAGGATGAGGCCGTTTGCTCACTCGACTTCGCCATTTGACTGCGGATGGGCAATGGACGTGTCACATCCCTAGTTCTTGTTTGCCTAGTGCTAGCCTCTCGTATTGCATCATGTTTATTTTCCTCAGAAAGTTGAAATGGGGATGACAGAAAACCCCCAGCACCCCTTTAAACCAACTAGGGTTTACTAAAATCTTTTTCAATGAACCCAAAATGCCCTTCTAAAATGTTCATCATCTTTGTCTTGGTCTAGAACCTCTGACAAAAATGGTGCACACTTTTCTAGGACAATAGAGGGTCACTGATTTAAATTATATAGTATTTGCATTTGGGCATTTAAATGCTATAAAATATTTTAAATGCCCAAATAATCATAAACTGAAATGTTTACTATAGGATATATTCTCAACAGTGCGCATGAGCAGTTTCATGATTTTTGAGTGTGCCTAAGTATTTTAAATAAAGCCATCAAGTTGCAGAAAACAATAGAAAACATGAAATAATAAAAAGAAAGGAAACTTACCTGGCAAGCCCACCTGGCATGGTGCTATAGCAGCCCGGCTAGGCAAAGCCGGCCCAGCCCACCAGGGGCTCCTCCCTGTCGTCTTCGACCCCCTGCCAGTGGGCAGGAGGGCGTGTGGCCGCCATGCGCGCACACGCGCCCCGACCACCTCCTGCTTGTCGCTCCCCCTTGATGCCCTGGCCTTCTCTGGTGGCGCCACGCACCCCCTGGAACACTCTCGCTCACTCCCTTGTCCCCATCCCCTCCCCTGGCTCTCTCCCTCTCACACACCCGAGCGGTGCCGTCGCCACCACTTGCTATAGCCACGCCTACATGCCTTCCCTAGCCTCGCCGACATGTCCATGGCCTCCGGCTTGATGCCCTCGTCCTCCCCATAGACACACACGAAGCCGGATGCCTCAAAACACCGTCCCCGACCTCTTCTTCATCGTCGACCGCCGCAGATCTCCATCGCCGACTCACCGCCATTCGAGATTCCCCGAGCACGCTAGCCATCCCTACGGCACCATAGTGAGCCCCCGAGCAGTTTCCCCCTCTCCCCGTGGTCAACCCCTTCCTCTAGCCACCTCCTCCATTGGAGCCGAGATGCTCTGCCGCACGAGCTCGACGCCGGCGTCCTTCCGGTGACCATTGGTGCCGCACATATGTTTGTTGGCCTCGTGCACACGCGAAGAACCCGTAGGTGCTAACTGCTAGCTTCTCCGCGCGCTGCGTCGTCAGTTTCGTCGCCGTCCGAGCTCCGCCCGCCGCCCAGCTCGCTGCCATCGCTACCACCGACCACTCCAACTCGCCCTGCGTGCTCCACTAGATGCACCTCTCCATGCCGCGCACGTAGAGCCCAGCCACGCGAGCTACCGTCGCCGGAGATGGCCGGACAAAGAGCTTCGCCGTATTTTGCTTAGCGCCGGCGGCTAAACACCGGTTAGGTGACGTGGCAGGTTAGTTTAGCCACTAGCCCCGCTGTTAGTTTAACCAGTGTGTCACTGATGGATGGGACCCACACCCTAATTAACCCTGGGAATTATTCCCTGTTTAACTTAGACTAATCCACCGGGCCCACATGTTAGGTTGACTTTGCTGACATGGCCGTTGATCGGACCCACCTGTCATTGACCCTGAGCAGCATTGTATCACTGACCAGTGGACCCCACTGGTCAGGTTTGACCTGGACCCGCCTAGTTGACCTGCTGACATCACCGTGACATAGTGCTGACGCAGTAAAGCTTTTTCTGGAATTAAAATAAATCAGAAATAATTAGAAATTCTAGAAAATAGCTAAAGCTTCAAAAATTCATAGAAATTAATCTGTAACTCAGAATGAAATAAGTCATATATGAAAAATGATCAGAAAAATTCAGTCTATCCATTTGCACTAGTTTAAACAACTTAACCTTGCTGTTTAGTGCAAAACATGATAAGCACTATTTAAATTCATAAGATGAGTTTGGGGTTGAACCATTGGTTCAAAATGACTCAAACCCATATGGTTTTAGTTGCATTAGCTCAACACACTCATTTTTCCATGTCATGATCATGCATCATATTGTGCATTGCATTGATTGTGCTTCCTTCTCCGTTGCCAGTAATTGTCCCCTCTCGATAGACATGGTTTTGACGATGAGTTCGATGACACCGATGAAGAGCTATATCATGTTCAGAAGTGCCAGGCAAGAAAAAACCCCTTGTTCATTCCGATACAATCCCACTCTCTCGCTTCTGCTCTATTTTACTGCATTAGGACAATAACGATTCATCTGTTACTTGCTGCGGTAGCTGATCCCCTTTCCTCTGCATGACCTGTCATTGCCATAGTAAATAGATGAAACCCACTAGCATGAGTAGGAGTTGTTTGAGCCCTGATGTGCCTACTCATTCATGCTTGTTTGTCATGCCTGCTACTGGTTAGAGTTGAGTCGGGTCTGATTCATCAGAGATGAATTGGAATGGTGATGAACATGTCCTACTGTGTGTGAGCTAAGTGTGTGAACATGATTTGGTAAAGGTAGTGGTGAGAGGACATGTAGGAGTACATGGTGGGTTGTCTCACTGGAGCCGTCCTTAGGAACTGAGTTGTGTTTGTGATCCATGAAATAGCTACTACCATGCATTGGGCCCTAAAATATGACCCCGCTCGACTTCTTAACCACCCTAGTCCTCTGTCCAGGAGTTGCAAGTAGTTTCTGGTGTTTGTAGTATGCTGGAGGCCGTGCGCAGCACTGACCGGAGGGGTGGGCTGTGATGCGGTAGGCACGTGGCCGGGTATGCCGGGCGCCCGTTTAGTGTCCCGGAACCCTGTACACATCGTTCAGGGCCGTATGTGGAAACCTCGGCCGGAATCCCCGCTGATGGAACCTGAATAGGCGATAAACCTGGAATAGAGACTTGAGTGTTTAGGTAGGTCGTGGTCTACACCCACGTTGGCTTTCGCTTGAAGTCTGCCGAGCACATGTCGTGTGCAGACGCTAAGTGGTGGAAACATGTATGAAGAAGTACACCCCTGCAGGGTTATAAATAATCTATTCGAATAGCCGTGTCTACGGTAAAGGACCTCTGGGTTGCCTATACAGTTCATAGACAAGTGAAAGTGGATACTCTAAAATGCGCAAGATAAGTGTGAGTGCTATGGATGGCATTCTCGTAGGGAGACGGGAGCGGATCCATAGTGATGTATTGATATGGTGAATATGTGGACTCATGTGCGCCACCTCAAAAGAGTTACTTGCAGTCATAGTTCAGGATAGCCACCGAGTCAAAGCTGGCTTGCTGCAGTTAAACTCCACCACCCCCTTTGTTGATAATGATGCATATGTAGATAGTTCTAATGTAAGTCTTGCTGGGTACATTTGTACTCACGTTTGCCTATTTTATGTTTTTGCAGAGAGATTTTTGTCTCACTAGTAGTTCCGTGTGGACTTCGACATTTAGCTTGTTACCTCAGCTACGATCTTGTGCCCTCAGCAGGACCTGGTAGATAGTCAGGCTTCTCAGCCTTTTTCATTTGTAGATGTATGTACCAAGACATGTTAAGCTTCCACATGTGTTTTTGATTTGTATGCTCTGAATGCTAGGTCGAGAGACCCATGTTTGTATTATCTCGCTCCTCGGAGCCTGTTGAATAAAATACTTGAGTTGTAGAGTCATGTTGTGATGCCATGTTATATATGCACATATCGAGCATATTGTGTGTATGTTATCGAAATGCTTGGTATGTGTGGGATCTGACTATCTAGTTTTTATCCTTGGTAGCCTCTCTTACCAGGAAATGTCTCCTAGTGCTTCCACCGAGCCTTGGTAGCTTGCTACTGCTCCGGAACACTTAGGCTGGCGGCATGTGTCCTTCTTTGTTCCTGTGTCTGTCCCTTCGGGGAAATGTCACGTGATGTCTATCGAGTCTTGTTAGCCTGCTATAGCCCGGATTCACCGAAGTCCTGCTAGCCCAGCTGCTACAGCCCGGATTCACTCGCTGATGACCGACACGTTCGTTGCTGGGTCATGTATGTCTGTCCTTGTAAGTTAGTGCCACTTTGGGTTCACGACTAGCCATGTCAGCCCGGGTTCTTTGTCATATGGATGCTAGAGACACTATCATATACGTGGGCCAAAAGGCGCAAACGGTCCCGGGCCTGGTAATTAAGGTGACACCCATGGGAATACCGTGCGTGAGGCCGCAAAGTGATATGAGGTGTTACATGCTAGATTGGTGTGGCATAGGATCGGGGTCCCGACAGGACGCTAAGTCTAGTCGGATGCCCTGCATTGCGCAGAAACAGGCCAATGCTCCTTTGGCAAAATTCATGGCATTGTCGGTGATAATGCTATGTGGTATGCCGTACTGGACGGTGATATCTGGAATGAAGGTCAGGGCAGTCGGCCCATTCAACTTCTTGATAGGCTTTTCTTTAATCCACTTGGTGAACTTGTCCATAGCGACAAGCAGATGAGTCATGCCGCCACGTGCTGTGTTGAATGGGCCCACCATGTCCAGCCCCCAGAAGGCAAAGGGCCAACTGAGGGGGATGGTCTTGAGTGCAGAAGCCGACATGTGTTGCTTGGAGCTGAATTTCTGGCACCCCTTGCAATGCTTGACCAAGTCCTTGGCATCTTCCAAAGCAGTCACCCAGAAGAAACCATGGCAGAACCTTGGCAACAAGTGATCTTGAGGCCGTGTGGTGGCCGCATTAGCCTTGGTGGATATCTTTGAGGATTGCCTTGCCTTTCTCTGGCTCTACGCATCGTTGGAAGACTCCAGTCACGCTGCGCCTGACAAGCTCTCTGTTTACTATCGTGTAGGCTCCTGCCGGGCACTATACTTGCCGAGCCAAGATCTCATCGGCCGACAGCTCTCTGTTCACCAGAAAGTTGAGAATGGGCTGCGCCCATGATGGAGCTACGCCCATGATGGAGCTGTGAGTTCTTCTACTATCAGTATGGCCACTGCAACTAGGGCGGTTGGGTTGGGAGGTGGCGGGTTGGAGTCAGCCACCACCTGCTATATCGTTGAAGTCCCCGGCCGACTGCTGCAGTGCCCGGGCCGGGCTCGGAAGTCCTCGGGCCGGGTGCGGCTGCAGCAGTCCCCGAGCCGACTGTTCCTAGGGCAGCTGTCACGAAGATAGAATCTGATTCTGGCGAAGGCTTGATAGACGGCTTGAGGAGGCGCTGAAGGGAGATGCCAGTTGGTATGGCTTGCCGGGTGGAGCCGATTCATGCTAGGGTATCTGCTTGCTCGTTGTCGGCCCGTGGCACGTGAAGGAACTCGCACCCTTCGAAATATTCGCTAAGTTGCTGGACGAGGAAGCGGTAGCTTGCCATGTTTGTGTCCTTGGTGTCCTAGTCGTCGGATGACTGTTGGACCACCAAGTCCGAGTCGCCGTAGCACAGGATCCGGCGGATGCCGAGTTCTTTGGCCAACCGGAGCCCGTGTACGAGCGTCTCATACCCGGCCACATTATTGGAGGCGGCAAAGTGGATTTGCAATGTGTATCTGAACTTGTCGCCTTTGGGAGAGGTGTGGACGATGCCGGCTCCCAGACCGGTGTGCATCTTGGAGCCATCAAAGTGCATCCGCCAATGGGTGGAGTCCGGCGTTGGCGGCAGGTACTAGGTCTCGGCCCAGTCGACGAGGAAGTCGGCCAGTGCTTGGGACTTGATGGTGGTGCGAGATTGGTAGAAGATGGTGTAGGGAGCCAGCTCGATGGCCCATTTGGCCACCCGGCCTGATGCATCTTGGTTGCCCATGATCTCGCCAAGTGGGGCAGTGCAAACAACCATGATGGGGTGCTCTTGAAAGTATGGCTTGAGCTTCTTTGCGGCAAAGTACACGCCATAGCACATCTTCTGGTAGTGGGGATAGTTCTGCTTTGAGGCTGACAACACCTTGCTCAAATAGTACACATGCCTCTAGACCGGCTGTGCCTTGCCGTCTTCTGGGCGCTGTACCACAATGACTGTGCTGACCACCCGGTGTTACGTCTCCAACGTATCGATAATTTTTGATAGTCCCATGCTATTATATTACCCATTTTGGATGTTTATGGGCTTTACTTTACACTTTTATATCATTTTTGGGACTAACCTACTAACCGGAGGCCCAACCCAAATTGGTGTTTTTTTGCCTATTTCAGTGTTTCGAAGAAACGGAATATCAAATGGAGTCCAAACGGAATGAAACCTTCGGGAGCGATCTTTTTGGAACAAACGCAATCCAGGAGACTTGGAGTGGACGTCAAGAAGCAGCCGAGGCGGCCACGAGGCAGGAGGGCACGCCCTAGGGGGGTGGGCGCACCCCCCACCATCGTGGCTCCCCTGATCGACCTCCTTCGCCTATATATCCCTCCATACCCTGGAAACATCCAGGAGCACCATGAAACCCTATTTCCGCCACCACAACCTTCTCTACCCGTGAGGTCCCATCTTGGAGCCTTTTCCGGTGCCCCGCCAGAGGGGAATCGATCATGGAGGGCCTCTACATCATCGCCAAGGCCTCTATGATGAGTTGTGAGTAGTTTACCATAGACCTTCGGGTCCATAGTTATTAGCTAGATGGCTTCTTCTCTCTCTTTGAATCTCAATACAAAGTTCTCCTTGATCTTCTTGGAGATCTATTTGATGTAACTCTTTTTGCGGTGTGTTTGTCGAGATTCGATGAATTGGGGGTTTATGATCAAGTTTATCTATGAGAAATATTTGAATCTTCTCTGAATTCTTTTATGTATGATTGGTTACCTTTGCAAGTCTCTTCGAATTATCAGTTTGGTTTGGCCTACTAGATTGATCTTTCTTGCAATGGGAGAAGTGCATAGCTTTGGGTTCAATCTTGCGGTGTCCTTTCCCAGTGACAGCAGGGGCAGCAAGGCACGTATTGTATTGTTGCCATCAAGGATAAAAAGATGGGGTTTATATCATATTGCTTGAGTTTATCCCTCTACATCATGTCATCTTGCTTAATGGGTTACTCTGTTCTTATGAACTTAATACTCTAGATGCATGCTGGATAGCGGTCGATGTGTGGAGTAATAGTAGTAGAGGCAGGCAGGAGTCGGTCTACTTGTTGCGGACGTGATGCCTATATAAATGATCATGCCTAGATATTCTCATAACTATGCACTTTTCTATCAATTGCTTGACAGTAATTTGTTCACTCACCGTAATACTTATGCTATCTTGAGAGAAGTCACTAGTGAAACCTATGGCCCCCGAGTCTATCTTCCATCATATAAGTTTCTGATCTACTTTATTTTGCAATCTTTACTTTCCAATCTATATCATAAAAATACCAAAAATATTTATCTTATCTTATTATCTCTATCAGATCTCACTTTCGCAAGTGGTCGTGAAGGGATTGACAACCCCTTTATCGCGTTGGTTGCGAGGTTCTTGTTTGTTTGTGTAGGTACAAGGGACTTGCGTGGAGCCTCCTACTGGATTGATACCTTGGTTCTCAAAAACTAAGGGAAATACTTACGCTACTTTGCTGCATCACCCTTTCCTCCTCAAGGGAAAACCAACGGAGTGCTCAAGAGGTAGCAAGAAGGATTTTTGGCGCCGTTGCCGGGGAGGTCTCCGCACAAGTCAAGATATACCAAGTATCCATCACAAACTCATCTCCCTCGCATTACATTATTGGCCATTTTGTCGGTGTTCTGGGAATAGGGGTCCCCAGACTTGCCTGCCTGCGGCCTGCGGCGTGGCTCAAGGGGCAGCCCAGCGCGGCCCATCTTCATCAGCACAAGCTCAAGACCCTCGCGAGGGGCCAAGCCTCGCGGGGCGGACGACAGAAAGCCTCCTCAGGCACGGCCTCCTCAGGCTGGCTCGCGAGGAGGCGGAGAGATCAAGGCGGGGTACCTCACGAGGTGCCCATGACGGCCGTGACGACCACAGGCAGGCGGGCGCCGGCCTACACAGAGTCCTTGTTTCGTCTTTGGTGTATAGGGAGCAAGCGCAGGCAAGAGTATCAAGCAAAGGCATCAATTTCGGTGCAACAAAACCAAGACCGTCGCAACGGCAAGATGGAGGTCATCGTGGAGCCCAAGCCGGCGTCACCACCAGAGCCTTTGGCAGGCGAGGACCAACTTTAGTCAGGATAAGTGTACTAGATGTTCCCCTTCAAAATGGCCAATTGTTGGCGCCCTTCCCGCTCAATATTTGGGAAGAGGCCCAGGGACTTTGCCTATAAATAGGACTAGCCACTCTCAAGGGATGGACAGATACACAGATCTGAGGGTCGACGAGTCGAACGTTAGCCAGAACCACCAACGCAAGAACCCCTCCCCTCGCGAGACTGTTCTTCCTTGTACTGTTCATCATCAGCCCAAGAGGCAATCCACCACAGCACAAACTAGAGTAGGGTATTACACCACAATGGTGGCCTGAACTAGTAACCCTATGTCTCTTGTGTTGTTCTTTTCATTGCTTAGATCCCAGCGAGGCGGTGAAGTGCAGGTAGGTAGGAGGCGAAATCTCCACGCGTACCCCAGTGTTCGAATCTAGAGGGTCTGCCGGAACCCAAAATCCGACATTTGGCGCGCCAGGTAGGGGTGCACCGGAATTCGTCTTCCGCCGCCCTGTTCTTCATAGACCATCGCATCCATGTCGGACGCCCGTCGGGCCCGCGCCGAGCGCCGTGCCGCTCTCGCTTCCTGCGTCGGCCAGACGGCCCCCGTCGGCGAGCGCCCCTGCCGTTCCCCTTCGTTTGCCATCAACGCCGCCACCGTCCCGGCGGGGAACGAGCAGCAAGCATCGTCCCAGCACCCATCCATGAGGCGAGACGGCCGCACTGCTACTCCCTCGCTCACTCCGGCCGGTTCTTCATCCCGCGCGCCCCGCGCTGCCATGGAGGCTCGAGCTGCGCTCATCGCGGAAAACGAGCTCCTGCGCTACCGCCCCGTCGACGACGTCTACGAAGAGTGGCTCGACCGCATCGCCGAGCTCGTCCGCGCCGCAGGGGGCTCCCCTGCGCCGTCTTTCTCGCTGCACCACGCCCCGCCCCGCGCGGGCGATGAAGCTCCGGGGGCACCTCAGCCGCCTTCCCCTCAAGAAGGCGCCCTGGCACCAAGGCGCATGGCCCCTGGGCGGAACCCGCTCCGTCCGGCGCCAGCGCAGCAAGAGCGGAGCTGCCAAGAGGTCCCTCGCCCCCAAGAAGCTGAGTGCTCCCTGCTCCGGCCCGTCGCGACCACGCTCCTCTTCCAGCACGCCAAGACCCCGCGCTGCTCCTAGCTGCAGCGCATGGGGACCCGCAAGACCAAGCTCCTCGTCACCCAAGGCCTCCCATGGCCACAGCAGGCTGCCTCACCTTCACCACCGAGCTGCACAGCGTCGCGTGACCCTGCAAGTTCAAGCCAGACCTACCTCCTCGCTACGACGGCACGACCGACCATGCGGAGTTCCTCCAGCTCTACGAGCCGCCAACAGGGACGAGAAGGTCATGGCGAACTGGTTTCCCATGGCACTCAAGGATGGGGCCCGCACCTGGCTCCTGAACCTGGCTCCTGGCATGATCTCCTCCTGGGACGAGATGCGCACCCGTTTCATCGCCAACTTCCAAGGTACTCGCGACCGGCCACCCGCCGTGAGTGACATGCGCCACATCAAGCAGCAACCAGGGGAGACCCTGCAGAAGTACATCTAGCGTTTCAACAACGCACGTCTCAAGATTCCCAAGGTGACCGAGGTGGCCATCATCTCAGCCTTCTCTGACGGCGTGCGCGACATCAAGATGAAGGAGGAGCTGGCGATGCATGAAGATCTGTGCACTTCCTTGGAGTTATTCAACTTGGCGACCAAGTGCGCCAGGGCTGAGGAAGGGCGCCTTTCCCTCCTCGAGCTGCCAGCCGCATACCCAGAAGAGAAGAAATCCAAGGCCAAGGACGTGAAACGCAAGGGGGGTGCCGTGCTCGCAGCAGAGCCAGACACCAAGCGGGGCAGAGACCAGCCAGAGTCTTTCAAAGGCAGCTGGTACTGTGTGTACCATGACCTCCACACCCACAACACCAACGAATGTCAAGAGCTCCGAGCCGTGCGAGAAGGGATGACCGGCCGACGCCCCGACCGCAACGATCGAGGCTACGACCGAGGAGGAGGAAGAAACGCAGGACGCTGGGAAGACCGCAGGCCTCGCCAAGGGTGGCGCGACCGACCTCGCGAGGATCGCTGGCAGGGCCAGCCTCGCGAGGGAGATTGGAGGGATCAGCCTCGCGAGGATCGTCCGCAAGGAAATGCATGCCTCCCTCCACTACCGCCGCAGCCAAGGAGAAACGAGGAGCATCATCAAGACAAGGGGGCTGGGGGCTTCCAGGAGCCACGCACGATCGCCTGCATCCTGGGCGGAGCTCAACCCCCAGCCTCTCAGTGCATCTTCAAGCAGTTCGCCCGCGAAGTGAATGCAGTCCTACCCAGGCTCGAGGCCACGCGCCCTCTCAGGTGGTCGTCGTGCGCCATCACGTTCAGCTCAGCTGATCAGCTCAAGTGCGCGGCCACAGCCAGAGTCCTCCCGAAGCTTTGCTCCCTAGTCATCAGCAACGTGCAAGTCACCAGGACCCTCATCGACGGTGGGGCAGGGCTCAGCATCCTGTCCGTAGAGACATTCAACAATCTCCAAGTGCCTTACGATCAGCTTCAGCCAACCAAGCCTTTCTCCGGAGTCACCGACGGCTCCATAGTTCCAATTGGGCAGGTCCGCCTCCCAGTCACCTTCGGTGCACGTAAGAACTACCTCACCGAGCTCATCGACTTCGACATCGCCCACATTCACCTGCCATACAACGCCATCCTCGGGTACCCAGCTCTTGCCAAATCATGACCATGACTCATCACGGCTACAATGTCCTCAAGATGCCAGGAAGTGGCGGAGTCATCACGGTGCCCTATGAAGAAAGAGACGCAGTGTGCTCCCTGGAGCGAGCTTTTCAGGCCGCATCACTTGAAGACCTAGATCGCGGGAGCGGGAGGCTCTCTTAAACCGCTCTCAAGAAGAAGAAGACATCGCCAGGCCCGACCCCTCGGGAGGCAGGCCCCTCTGGGTCTGCGCCTGTTCAGGGGGCACCTCCTTCTGTCACATAGGAAGGCGCGCCCAACGCCCTCCTCAAGCAGGGCTCGGGGGCTCCCCCCTGGAGGGCCACTGACCTTGCTAAGGTCACGAGGGAGGCACTTGGGCACCACTTGGAGGCGTGTTTCAGAGCACGTTTCCCCCAGGAAGGAGCAAGGCAAGGAGGGCCAAGCCCTCAGGAATTCGCCAGTCAGGTCACGCAGGAGTGGCAGGAGTCAAGAATCATGAGTGGCAGCCGCCGCTTACCCGCCGCAGCTCCCCATCCAGGCAAGGATGGTGGGCTACGCGTCTGCATCAACATCCCAGGGCTCAACCGAGCCGCCTCTCAGGAGCGCTTCTGGCCCTCACGCGTGGGGCGCTGCGAAGGCCCGCCCCACAGCTACGTTCCCATGCCCTACGGCTTGCCGAATGCGGCTGTTGTGCGCCAGCGCCTCATGGGAAGCATCCTGGAGGCTCAGGAGGCTAGGCGTTCAACAGTCCTGGCGGAGATGGAGATGGTTCGCGAGGAGCCACCAGCGCCTCCGGAGCCTCCCGAGGCTCCTGGGCCTGGGGGCTCATGAGGATCGGCCTCCGCAACCCACGACGTCCTCTTCACTCTCCGGAAGAGCCCCCCAACAAGGTGAGCTAAAAGCCCGAGGGGCGCCCGAGCGACTTGGGGATGATGCAGCCCGAGGGGCGCTCCCCAACAAGGTGAGCTAAAAGCATGAACAAAAGGGATACATGCCGCAGGGACGGACCCACGCGGCCTGGGAATAGTGCAGCCCTGGGGGCGCTCCCAGCTGGAAACGAAACTTGAAGGATGTCACCTGATAGTGTTGAAGACGAGGGGGTGTTGAAGCCACCATCGCCTCCTCTGCAGGATCCCTTCGAGGACTAGCGCCAGGCGAGGCCCTCACGGCGTCCTCTTCACTCTTGTCCGCGCGAACCGCTTGCGCATTAAAGGGGGGGGGGTACCTGAGCATCGCGACTCAGGGCTAATACTGGCCCTCCAGCCCTCACCCTCTGGCTTTGTCCATGGCATCACGACCTGGCAAACAAGCGACGGCTGAGACCCGCTCAAGGGCCGGGACCCGAGGACGTAGAGCAGAAAGGGGAGCGAAGGCGAAGAGGGAAGAGGCACGCGGGGACATCACCAGGCAATACCTCGCCGGACAATGCGCGGACCTAGGGCCGCACTAGGAAGCAGTTCCTAACTCTCGAGATAAGTCACCCTCCGGAAACACTAGCCATCGCAGCACCGTCCCGCACCCAATGCAATTCCGTGTTAGCAGTGTCACACTCCTTTCTCACCGAACGATGGCTGCTTGAGCGCTAAAGGGGACCTCCTGAGCATCGCGACTCAGGGGCTCTTACTGGACCCCGGGCCGCTCACCTCCTGGCCTTGACCACGACATCGCGACCTGGCATACCAGCGATGGCTGAAGCTTGCCTTGGGACAGGGACCTGTCGGCGCAGAGCATCGAGCCCTCGCGAGGTTCGAAAGGAGGGACTAAGCTAAGGCGGGACGAGCATCTCATTGCTTCACAATAAGGATCATATTAACAAAAGGAACTACAGACACCATACAAGCCCCCACGAGGTGTGTTCTTGGTTCCTCGCAGGGACAAAAGACGCATATCCTAAGGAGTCCTAACTACAGGAACCGGGGCGGCAGACGCCATCATCAACAGTGGGCCGCGTGAGGCCCGGCGCCAACCTCATCCAGATCAGAGGCAGCGGCGGCCTAACGAGCCCGTCCTGCTCCAAGAGTGGCACAGGCTCGGGGGCTCGTAGCTGTCGTCGCTCATCTCCGGAGTCACAAAGAGCTCGGCGGAGTCGCTGGATCCTCCGGCGCCCCCGTCGCTTGAGGAGCTGCTGGAAGAGCGGTCGGCAGGTCTGGTCCTCGCCGCTCCGGAGCTTCGGCCGCTGCCTCTGGGGCACCACTCCAGCCGACGCCCATATTCATCTAAGACCTTGAAGAGCATCATGGAGGCGCCATCGTAATCCAGGTGGATCACGAGGGCCCCCTCCGATCGGCAGACCTGGGCGATCTCGCCCCAACCCCGGGTCATGAAGACCTTGCCTGGAGCTACGACCTCGACGTCCGCATCGGTCGCAGGAGTCTGGCAGTCGGCGTGCTACAGCCAGAGCCTGAAAGGCCCCCTTGACGGAATCTCAAAGGCGAAGGAAGGGGAAGGCGAATCCAAGATCAAGGAGGCATGGCGGAATGGAGCACAAACTCTTGGGAGGAGCCCACGGCATGAACTCTAGGAGGGACAATGCGAACCGCCGTGACTCGCCGGCACCGAAGGCGACGACGTCCATGGCGCTCGACATCAACTCCTGTAGGGCCCTCAAGGTGGGCGTACAAGGGCAGTGGGAACCCTGGCGGCGGCCGCTCGCACCAAGGCCTCGACACCTCCTGCCGCGCACCCTCATCTCGGTGGCAGAGGACCAACCGCTTCTTCGGTGGAAGCGGGTCAGGACCCTCTTGGGGGGCCTTTCCCTTTTCTTCTGCGAAGAACCGGTAGATCGGAGCCATTTCAGCAAGGCGGGGCAATGGTGAAGATGAAGAGGAGGAGGAGTAGCAGAGGAAGATGAACTGGAATGGCCCGCGCCATTCCGTACTTATAGCCGAAGGAGGCCAACCGTCGGCTTCCACGATCACAGGTAATCATGACCCACTTTGCATGCAGGGACTTGTCAGTTCGCGCAGTTGCCGAGGCGTCGTGGGGGAGCGGAGCTGCCCACGTCCTATCAACCGACACGCGGTGCCCAAGGCCGTAGGTTGTTAGGGCCCGCGACGCTTCGCACTTGCCCCTTCGCCTCTCTGCTTAGCCAAGTCTGGGTGCGCCTTGGGCCCGGGGGCTACTGTCGGCATTCTGGGAACGGGCGTCCCCAGACTTGCCTGCCTGCGGCCTGCGGCGTGGCTCAAGGGGCAGCCCAGCGCGGCCCATCTTCATCAGCACAAGCTCAAGACCCTCGCGAGGGGCCAAGCCTCGCGGGGCGGACGACAGAAAGCCTCCTCAGGCACGGCCTCCTCAGGCTGGCTCGCGAGGAGGCGGAGAGATCAAGGCGGGGTACCTCACGAGGAGCCCATGACGGCCGTGACGACCACAGCCAGGCGGGCGCCAGGCGGGCGCCGGCCTGCGCAGAGTCCTTGTTTCCTCTTTGGTGTATAGGGAGCAAGCACATGCAAGAGTATCAAGCAAAGGCATCCATTTTGGTGCAACAAGACCAAGACTGTCACAACGGCAGGATGGAGGTCATCGTGGAGCCCAAGCCGGGGTCACCACCAGAGCCTTTGACAGGCGAGGACCAACTTTAGTCAGGATAAGTGTACTAGATGTTCCCCTTCAAAATGGCCAATTGTTGGCCCCCTTTTCGCTCAATATTTGGGAAGAGGCCCAGGGCCTTTGCCTATAAATAGGACTAGCCACTCTCTATGGATGGACAGATAAACATATGTGAGGGTCGACGAATCGAACCTTAGCCAGAACCACCAACGCAAGAACCCCTCCCCTCACGAGGCTGTTCTTCCTTGTACTGTTCATCATCAGCCCAAGAGGCAATCCACCACACTACAAACTAGAGTAGGGTATGACACCACAATGGTGGCCAAACTAGTAACCATGTGTCTCTCGTGTTGTTCTTTTCATAGCTTAGATCCTAGCGAGGCAGTGAAGTGCAGGTAGGTAGGAGGCGAAATCTCCGTGCGCACCCCAGTGTTCTAATCTAGAGGGTCTGCCGAAACCCAAAATCCGACACATTTGCCTCTCGTTTTCCTCTCCCCCTCTTCACCCTTGCCATTTTATTTGCCCTGTCTTTTCCCTTAGCCTCTTTTTCGCTTGCCTCTTGTGTGCTCGTGTGTTAGATCGTTTATCATGGCTAGTCCTCTATCTGCTCCTTTGTCTCTTGAGTTTGAAGTTCTTCACTTCAAGCAAAGGCTAGGAGAAAACTTAAAAGATGCTTGGTATAGGATGGTGGAATCTTACCGTAACTGCAGCATAGAGGTGAATTTTAGAATTGTTCTTCGCAATTTTTATGTTGGACTAAACATGTCCCATAGATAACTCTTGGATTGCATTGCCAAAGGAAATTTTATCGAAATTGATCCCAGTATTGCGCATGAAATCATAGAGGGAATAGTGGGAACACTATCTCAAAAAGGGGGGCCACATCATACCCAGGTAGAGACACAAGTTTTTGAAAAAAATTGTGAAGTAACAATTTTTTTACAAAAGTCTCTTGAACCTCTTAAGAGTATTAGCGGAAATCTTCACCGCATGAATATGTTGATTACCCTTTGTAATAAGCGCTTGGATTATTTAGATCTAAAAATTTCCAAGTATGAAGATAAATGTAAAGAACCCCCCGGATTCGAGCATGACTCCGCTAAAAAATTTAAAACCAAGGATGGCGATACTTAGATCTATTCTCACTTTTATGCCTAGCTAGGGGCATTAAACAATAGCGCTTGTTGGGAGGCAACCAAATTTTATTTTTGTTCCTTGCTTTTTGTTCCTGTTTAGTAATAAATAAATCATCTAGCTTCTGTTTAGATGTGGTTTTATGTTTTAATTAGTGTTTGTGCCAAGTAGAACCTATAGGATCATCTTTGTTGATAGTTAATTTAATCTTGCTGAAAAACAGAAACTTTTGCATGCACGAGAATAATTTTAATAAATCACAGAAATGTAATTTTCAGTTGATTCTTTTTGCAGTGGAGCAATAGACAAATTTACTAGGACATCCTATTTTTGTCAGAGTTTTAGAGTTCCATAAGTATTCAAAAGTTACAGATTTCCATAAACTGTTCTGTTTTTGACAGATTCTGTTTTTCGTGTGTTGTTTTCTTATTTTGATGAATCTATGGCTAGTATCGGGGGGTATGAACCATAGAGAAGTTGGAATACAGTAGGTTTAACACCAATATAAATAAATAATGAGTTCACTACAGTACCTTAAGTGGTGGTTTTTCTTTCTTGCACTAATGGAGCTCATGAGATTTCCTGTTGAGTTTTGTGTTGTGAAGTTTTCAAGTTTTGGGTAAAGATTTGATGGACTATGGAATAAGGAGTGGCAAGAGCATAAGCTTGGGGATGCCCATGGCACCCAAAGATAATTCAGGGACAACCAAAACCCTAAGCTTGGGGATGCCCCGGAAGGCATCCCCTCTTTCGTCTTCGTCTATCGGTAACTTTACTTGGAGTTATATTTTTATTCGCCACATGATATGTGTTTTGCCTGGAGCGTCTTATATGATATGAGTCTTTGATTTTTAGTTTACCACAATCATCCTTGCTGTACACACCTTTTGGGACAGACACACATGATTCGGAATTTATTAGAATACTCTATGTGCTTCACTTATATCTTTTGAGCTAGACAATTTTGCTCTAGTGCTTCACTTATATCTTTTTAGAGCACGGCGGTGGTTTTATTTTGTAGAAATTATTGATGTCTCATTCTTCACTTATATTATTTTGAGAGTCTTTTAGAACAGCATGGTATTTTCTATGGTTATAAAATTGGTCCTAGAATGATGGGCATCCAAGTTGGGTATAATAAAAACTATCATAGGAAGTGAGTTGGATGCTATGATCAATTTGATGCTTGATAATTGTTTTGAGATATAGAGGTGGTAATGTTAGAGTCATGCTAGTTGGGTAATTATGCAATTGAGAAATACTTGTGTTAAAGTTGGCAAGTCCCGTAGCATGCACGTATGGTAAAAGTTGTGTAACAAATTTGTTGCATGGGGTGCTCACACTTGTGCTTAGCACCATGATCATCATTATTATAGCATTGTCCCTTAATAAAAAATAGAAAGGCAAAAAAAGGCCCCAAAAAGTAGAAAAGGGGGACAATGTTATTGTCCTTTTCCACACTTGTGCTTAGCACCATGATCTTTGATAGAGATTCTCTTATGTTGTCACTTTCATATACTAGTGGGAATTTTTCGTTATAGAACTTGGCTTGTATATTCCAACGATGGGCTTTCTCAAAGTGCCCTAGGTCTTCGTGAGCAAGCAAGTTGGATGCACACCCACTTAGTTTCTTTTGTTGAGCTTTCATACATTTATAGCTCGAGTGCATCCATTGCATGGCAATCCCTACTCCTCATGTTGACATCAATTGATGGGCATCTCCATAGCCCGTTGATTAGCCTCGTCAATGTGAGACTTTCTCCTTTTTTCTCTTCTCCAGACAACCTCCATCATCATCTTCTATTCCACCCATAGTGTTATATCCTTGGCTTATGCTCATGTATTGCGTGAGAGTGAAAAAAGCTGAAGCGCGTTAAAAAGTATGAACCAATTGCTTGGCTGAAACCGGGGTTGTGCATGATGGGAGTATTTTGTGTGACAAAAATGAAGCATAGCCTAACTATATGATTTTGTAGGGATAAGCTTTCTTTGGCTATGTTATTTTGAGAAGACATGATTACTTGTTAGTATGCTTGAAGTATTTCTATTTCTTATGTCAATATGAACTTTTATTTTGAATCATTTGGATCTGAACATTCATGCCACAATAAAGAAAATTATATTGAGAAATATGCTAGGTAGCATTCCACATCAAAAATTCTGTTTTTATCATTTACCTACTCGAGGACGAGCAGGAATTAAGCTTGGGATGCTTGATACGTCTCCAACGTATCTATAATTTTCGATTGTTCCATGCTATTATATTACCCGTTTTGAATGTTTATGGGCTTTACTTTATACTTTTATATCATTTTTGGGACTGACCTACTAACCAAAGGCCCAACCCATATTGTTGTTTTTTTGCCTATTTTAGTGTTTCGAAGAAAAGGAATATCAAACGGAGTCCAAATGGAATGAAACCTTCGGAGCGATCTTTTTGGAACAAACGCAATCTAGGAGTCTTGGAGTGGACGTCAAGAAGCAGCCGAGGCGGCCACGAGGTAGGAGGGCACGCCCTAGGGGGGTGGGCGCGCCCCCACCCTCGTGGGCCCCTCGTGGCTCCCCTGACCGACCTCCTTTGCCTATATATACCTCCATACCCTAAAAACATCCAGGAGCACCATGAAACCCTATTTCCACCGCCACAACCATCTGTACCCGTGAGATCCCATCTTGGAGCCTTTTCCGGTGCTTCGCCGGAGGGGGAATCAATCACGGAGGGCCTGTACATCATCGCCAAGGCCTCTCCGATGAGTTGTGAGTAGTTTACCACAAACCTTCGGGTCCATAGTTATTAGCTAGATGGCTCCTTCTCTCTCTTTGAATCTCAATACAAAGTTCTCCTCGATCTTCTTGGAGATCTATTCGATGTAACTCTTTTTGTGGTGTGTTTGTCGAGATCCGATGAATTGTCACTACTAGGTAAAAGCCTATACACAGAATCTTACCAGTAGCGCTCCACAAAATACCACGCTGCTGCTACTTAGCAGCAGCGCGTGTTAGAGAAACGCGCTGCTGACAGGAAAATAGCAGTAGCACATCCACCACAAACAGCGCTACTGCTATAATTGCCATGACCTCGCCCCCCCGCTAGTTATAGCAGTAGCGCACTATACTGAACCACGCTACTACTATAGAAGTTAGCAGCAGCGCGCTTGTAGAAAAACCGCTACTGCTAAGATCAGCCCACAAATTTAGTCCCACCTCGCTCCGTGAACAGGGTGTTTACCACCTTAAATATGTTATTTCTGAAACTACCACAACCAGTTGGTCTTCACTGAACTCTATGTGTAAAATTTGTGGCCGCAATATGAGTCCTCTCTGGTTTCTACCGGATAGGACTCATATTGACAATTCAGATTGTACACAAAAAGATCATTGATGGCCAATGTATTTTTTGCATTGACATATTTTTTGTATAGTTACACTTAGCAGTAGCGGTTTAGGTGCAAGGCGCTACTGCTATTCAGATTAGCTGTAGCGCGTTTTGTCAAACACGCTACAACTATCCCTACCTTATCCCCGCGCACATGACCGGCCCTCACTCACACTCTCACTCTCGGCCCCCGTGCCGATAACCGTCGTCGTGCGTCGTCGCCACCGCCGCCGCCTTCGTCCGTCCGCCGCCGAGGTACTCCCCTCCTTCCGTGCCTCCTCCCTCCTCCTCGCACATCCTCCCTCCGCCTGCGGCCGCCCCTTCCTCCTCCGCCGCCGCCCTCCTCCCTCCGCCTGTGGCCACCCCTCCTCCATCCTCCGCTGGCAGCCCTCCTCCCACTGCCCTCGACCTCGCCGCCCCTAGCTACCTCTCCGTCGCCCCCCACCCCCTGCCACTAGTTAGTACTAGATTTAGTAGTTGTAGATGTTAATTTAGGGTTCATAGCTAGTACTAGATGTTGCTTAGTTAGTACTAGATTTTTAGTAGTAGTAGATGTTAATTACTAGTAGTGATGGTACTAGTTAACTAGATGTTGCTTAGTTAGTACTAGATTTTTAGTTGTAGTTGAACTAGTTTACTAAGTAATTAAATTAATATAACTAGTTGAACTACTTTATTTTTAGAAAGAACTAGTTTTTTTTATTTATAGTAAGTTTATATTTAGTAAGAACTAGTTAAATTAATAAAACTAGTTGAACATGTCATATTTGTTGTTACTTTTTAGTTTAACAAATTATTCGGGATGTATTACTGATAACTTATATGGTTTCTCAGGTGACCACTGTCGTCCCCATCACCGACCCCCTCCAACATCCCCGCCGTCGTCCCCGTCACCGACCCCCTCCGACATCCCCGCCGTTGTCCCCATCACCGACCCCCTCCGACATCCCCGCCGTTGTCCCAGTCACCGACCCCCTCCGACATCAAGGTGACACCAGCCAAATATCCTTGTATATCTTGTGTTGTTGCTCAAAAAGGATATGTGGTTGCCCAAGTGGCCGTTCACGTTCAGTTTACATCTCCGAGTGGCCTATGTTTTGCCAGAGTGTTGATTAATTTCGGTTCCGGCAAATTTCAGGCGCTCGATATGTCCTTTTTTAGCAAAGGTCATGCCGGATTTTTTCGTGAATTCTGGCATGACTTGTGCTAGGATATGTACAAGTTTAATCTTTGAATTATGAACATAGGAAATGTCGTACTTGGACGACGACAGTCTCCCGGGGGAGTGTAGCTGGTGCCACGATGATCGAGGTATGTGCGATAGGTTCGTTCAGCTGGACGAAGATCGGCGCTTCAGCATTAAGCTCGAGGAGACCATCGATTATGAAACGGTACGCTACAGCGACAAGTGTTTTTTTCGTAATTAAGCATGACTTCAACTATTTCAACGTCTAATTTTCATATTTTACAATTCGACTAGCTTATCCCATGCCATGCAAGACGCTATGTCTTGGGGAGGATGGGTTTTGGAGACCATGAAAATTTCGAAACAAAGAAAATACACCTAATTTTCATATTGTCTTGGGGAGGATGGGTTTTGAAGTAAATCTGTGCAATGCTCAGAGCGTAACCCATTTTGGTTGCCAAAATTGGGAAGCACTTCGCAAAATGTATGGTTTTTATGAGGGTATGATTGTCACCATGGATCTTGGTGATGCTAAAATCGAGCAAGACAATATGGACATTTGGGTCCTTGTTGATACGCTTCCGATTGTACCGCTATGTGAGTTTCTCAAACATAGTTATTAACTATTTTATATTGTTTATTTCAAAAATTTTGATAGCTTATTTGCATTGACAGCTTATTTTGATTCTTCAAAGACTGTGCGGAAGATGGTAGATAAAACCCACTACACCGATGGCACCGAATTAACGTATAAGGAGAAAAATCATCTGATCGCATTTTGTACTCTTCTTGAGAATTACAATAACTATTATCGAACTCCTCCAAATTATGGTGAATACATGCCACTGGTGCATGTGTTGAACCACGGTAACTTCTCTGGTGATACCCTGGTAAGATTTTTTACTATTACGACATCCGTGCATCTTTTGCATACTTCTAAAATTAGTACATCATTGCTAACTATGAAGTTATTATTATGTTTTTCAACAGAAGCTCCTGATGGATTGTGTGCCTCATCTGATGTCTCTGAATGGTCGCCTCTCAGTTCTGAACATACTGCCAGGTAAATCTAGGGAGCTCAGCTGTGCATATCGGATTTCTAAAAATGGTGAACACATGATCATCAAAGAATGGAAGAAATGTATGGACATTCGCAAGGAGGTTCTTGGAAGTAACATTCAGCGAAAGGCAAGAATTGGAGACATGCTAATCTCCATTCTCCATAATGGGGAGTCAGGGGCTATCTTGTTTTTTTCTATTTTACCTTAGAAAATGTAGTAGGTCTTAATCGAATGTAGTAGGTCCTATGAGGTACAATATGTTTATTATATGGTAATGTGTTAGAGTTGATAATGAGGAGTACTTGTGATTACGACTAGTGACCAATTTGCTATGTGATGTCATTGATGAAAACGATGATCTTGAGGAGGTGTTATATGACAATGATGTATTATGATGATAAGTTGTTAATGATATGATGATGATGATGATATTATTATATCATTGGGTGAAAGAACTGCGGATTAGTTTCAAGTGGATGGACATCCACTTGAAACTAATCCGCGGTTCTTTCCCCCCGTGATGTAATAACTCATTATGATGTAAAAACAATCTCTAAATTCCTGTTGTATGAAATCTTGTGTAAAGGTACAAATACAACTTGAAATAAAAAAGAAACAAAATACTAAATAATAGCAGTAGCGCGGGAAAGGAGAAGCGCTACTACTAATTACCAGTAGCGCGGTTCTGAAGAAGCGCTACTACTAAGTCAATTTATCAGTAGCGTGGGTCCAGGCGCGCTATTGCTAAGCATTAGCTGTAGTGCCTTATCAGTAGCGCTCCTACCCGCACTACTGATAGGCCTAAAACCCGCCCTGCTGCTAGGCTTTTCCCTAGTAGTGTGTGGGTTTATGATCAAGTTTATCTATGAGAAATATTTGAATCTCCTCTGAATTCTTTTATGTATGATTGGTTATCTTTGCAAGTCTCTTCAAATTTTCAGTTTGGTTTGGCCTACTAGATTGATCTTTCTTGTAATGGGAGAAGTTCTTAGCTTTGGGTTCAATCTTGCGGTGTCCTTTCCCAGTGATGGCAGGGGCAAGAAGGCACGTATTGTATTGTTGCCATCGAGGATAAAAAGATGGGGTTTATATCATATTGCTTGAGTTTATCCCTCTACATCATGTCATATTGCTTAATGAGTTACTCTATTCTTATGAACTTAATACTCTGGATGCATGCTGGATAGTGGTTGATGTGTGGAGTAATAGTAGTAGATGCAGGCAGGAGTCAGTCTACTTGTTGCGGACGTGATGCCTAGATATTCTCATAACTATGCACTTTTCTATCAATTGCTCAACAGTAATTTGTTCACCCACCGTAATACTTATGCTATCTTGAGAGAAGCCACTAGTGAAACCTATGGCCCCCGGGTCTATCTTCCATCATATAAGTTTTCAATCTACTTTATTTTGCAATCTTTACTTTCCAATCTATATCATAAAAACACCAAAAATATTTATTTTATCTTATTATCTCTATCAGATCTCACTTTCGCAAGTGGCCGTGAAGGGATTGACAACCCCTTTATCGCATTGGTTACGAGGTTCTTGTTTGTTTGTGTAGGTACGAGGGGCTTGCATGGAGCCTCCTACTGGATCGATACCTTGGTTCTCAAAAAATGAGGGAAATACTTACGCTACTTTGCTGCATTACCCTTTCCTCTTCAAGGGAAAACCAACGTAGTGCTCAAGAGGTAGCACCCGGCTGGTTGCGCCAATGTAGAGGAGCATGGGCTCTTTGTTAGTCGGAGCTGCCAGGACAGGCGGTGTGGTCAACATCTTCTTCAGCTGGAGAAAGGCTTCATCTGCCTGGTCATTCCACTCGAAGTGAGTGGTTTTCTTCATGACTTGGTACAGGGGAAGAGCCTTCTCTCCTAGCCGACTGATGAAACGGCTGAGGGATGCCAAGCACCCGGTGAATTTTTGGACGTCTCGCAGTCGGGTGGGTATCTCCATCCTCTCGATGGCTTTGATCTTCACAGGGTTGCACTCAATGCCGCGTTCAGAGACCAGGAAGCCAAGGAGCTGGCCGGCTGGTACTCCAAAGACACATTTCTCGTGGTTGAGCTTGATTTGAAAACGGCGCAGATTGTCAAATGTTTCCTTGAGATCTTCCAGAAGGGTACCGTGCCTATCCGTCTTCACCACAATATCGTCTACATAGACGTGGGCATTTCTGTCGAGCTGTTTGAGGAGGCACTTCTGCATGCAACACTGAAAAGTGGCACCGGCATTTCTCAAGCCGAATGTCATGGTCACGTAGCAGAAGGCTCCGAATGGTGTGATGAAGGCGGTCTTTAGGTGGTCGGCCAGGTTCAAGTTGATCTGGTGGTACCCTGAGTAGGCATCCAAGAAACTCAACAGTTCGCATCCAGTTGTGGAGTCTATTACTTGATCAATCCGAGGCAAGGCAAATGGATCTTTGGGGCAAGCTTTGTTGAGGCTGGGATAATCAATGCACATGCACCACTTGTTGTTCTTCTTCAGTACAAGGACTGGATTGGCAAGCCATTATGGGAAGAACACTTCCATAATGAAGCCGGCTGCTAGGAGCCGGGCTATCTCTTCACCAACAATTCTTCTCTTCTCTTATGACAGTCAGCGGAGGGGTTACTTGACTGGTTTTGCATCTGCTCTGACATGTAGCTTGTGCTGGGCGAAATCCGTCGGAACACCCGGCATGTCCTTGGGGGACCATGCAAAGATATCCTGATTCTCACGGAGGAAATTGACAAGCTCACTTTCCTATTTGCTGCCAAGGGTGGTTCCTACAAGGTTGAACCTCTCCGGGTGGTCCGGGTCCAAGGGTATCTTCTTGGTTTCTTTGGCCGGTTGGAAAGAGCCTTGGGTCTCTGACTCCTTGGGGTCCAGTGACAGGTCCGGCTTCTTGCCGGCCATGGCCACAACCCGGTCAAGGAGCTTCTTCTCTGCGGCAATCACAAGGGACTCAGCCAGTCGGCTGCTAGCTGCAGCACAGGTGACCGACTTCTTGTAGTCTCCAACTATGGTGATGATGCCCTTGGTTCCCGACATCTTCATCTTGAGGTAGGCGTAGTGAGGTACTGCCATGAACTTGGCCAGAGCAGGTCAGCCAAGCAATGCATGATAAGGTATCTCCAGGTCCACTACCTCAAACCAAATTGCTTCGTGGCAAAAGTGATCTTTATCTCCGAAGAGGACATCTATCTTGATCTTGCCGATTGGTGAGCAGGAAAGGCCGGGCACAATGCCATGGAAAACAGTCCGGCTGGCTGGAGTTGCTTTGCCTCGATGTTCAACTTCTCCATGGTATTGCGGTAAAGGATGTTGATCCTGCTGCCGCCATCTATCAGAACTCGGGAGAAACGAGCAGCTCGCCTATCTATTGCGAAGGTGGCATCCAACACCAGGGCATAAGAACCTGGGGAAGGCATCACTTCCGGGTGGTCGGCTCGGCTCCAACTGATGGGATTCTCGGACCTGTGCAGGAACTCTGGGACCTTAGAGGCGACATCGTTGACTTCTTGGTGCTGTTACCACTGGCTGCACCTATCATTAGCCTCGTTGGTGAAGACAATGTAGGCTCCATGTTCTTCAGGGAATTCATCTTGGATAGCCCCGACTGCTGGGCGGGCCGCCGGCTGCTGAGGAGGCAGAGGCGGCTGGCCAGCAGGCGGAGGAGTCAACAACCCTTCGCCCTTAGAGATTCGGGTGAGCTAGTGGCACTTCCGGGTGGTGTGATTGGATGGCTTCGCGCCGTTGTGGAACTTGCAGGGTGCATCAAGGGTTTGCTCATAGGAGAAGGCGGGCTACCAAGCCGGCTTACTGACTTTCTGACGCTTGGGTATGGGATGCCCCTCTGGCTGCTGATCTTTGATTGTTGCCACCTACCGGCTGGTGGAAGCCGGCATCGGGGCCTTGCGCTTGTTGTCGTTCTGCTGCTGGCGTCAGCTGGTGTCTCCAGCCGGTGTTCTGGGAGCCCGAGGGAGCACCTTCCCAGAGGCGTCCACCTGAAGCTCCGACTTCATAGAGGAGTCGGCAGTGGCGTACTTGTCTGCTATGATCAGCAGCTCGTCGAGTGTAGCCGGCTCGTCGCAAAGGAGTCGGTGCTTGAGCAGGGTGCCTTCTCTGCACCTGGCGGTGAAGTACTCTATGGCTTGCACCTCATGCACCCCTTCTTAGTCGGTGCGGTGTTCGGCCCACCACGTCAGGTAGTCGCGAGTGGACTCGAAAGGGCCTTGGACACACATAAAGAGCTGGTGAGGCTTGGGTGGCCGCTTGTAAGTGCTGGTGAAGTTGCGAATGAAGACTTCGGTGAAATCTACCCAGCTATTGATGCTGTAGGGCTTGAAGCTGTTCAGCCAAGTGCACGCCGTGCCATGAAGCATGAGGGGAACGTACTTCACGGCAACACGCTTGTTGCCGTTCACTATGTTGACTGCAGTGGAGTAGTTGACCAGCCAGTCTTCCGGTTTCACGGAGCCGTTGTACTTGGGCGTATCTCTTGGGAGCGGGAACCCTTTGGGAAAGGGCTCGTCGCGAATGTGGGGGCCAAAACAAGGCGGACCAATGACATCTTCTTCTTCTAGCGCCTGGGATCGAGCCAAGCGATCGATCCAATGGCGGGCATTGTTTTATCCAATTCCTTCATGGTGGCCCAGCCGGCCACTGAGCGTCGAGTGCTCAACAGGTGGCGGGGAGGCGTACCTCTCCCTGCGAGGAGGAGGAGGTGGCGAACAGTCGTCCCGCCGCTCCATAGCTCGCGGGCGCCCATCTTGGTCGCGCTCAATGGTGAGGCGTATCCGACTGCGACTAGTGGCCGACTCTTTATCTCTTCGCTCGCGGGCGCCGCCTGCTGTCAGTGACCGGGAGGTCGCGCCTTGCTCTTAGGGGGGGGGGATTCTCGGCGCGCGCGCTGGCTTCTTGCTGCGTGGCATCCGCATCAATGAGCTGCTGGACACACTCCGTCATGCAGCATCGCTCGTCACCCTCCAGGTGTGCTAGCTCGTCTGCTGCTGCCTGGGCAGCACATAGGTTCTCGATGGGCGTGGCGTAGACTGGGCGGTCGGCCCCCAGCATGCTGGCGATGGTCGCGCCGGGCTGTCAGACGACGACTACACGACTAGGCTCGCCAGCAGCCGGCATGCCATAGACGACACGATCGACCTCGCGCTGATAGGCTTTGGTGAGGCATCTCATAGTGGCCAACCTCTTGCCGCTCTCGACGAGTGCAAAATAGTAGTCTTCCAGCGTCTCGGTGTTGGTGTCACCCGCGATGGGCACAGACAGGCCCCGCATCATCGCCTGCAGCGGGTCTTGGGCATCCGCACCAGAGGCTCCGCCTTGGCTGATGATGAACACCTCGGTGATGGTGCTGCCGCCGCTGTCCATGCGAGGGAGCGGGTCGTCGATGACCACCATGTTGGTGGGGAAGGCATCGAGGGATGCCGTGTCAGAGTCGACAGGCATCGGGTCGGTGGAGCTGATCGACTCCAGGTCGGAGGCAGGCTCATTGGTGATGTCGAGCTTGCCAAGGAGGTCGATGAGGCAGCTCTTGCAGCTGGCTCGCCTGCGCCTGGCGCGGGCTTGCCGGGGAGGCGAATCTCGCCGATGAGATCAGCGAGGCAGCTCGCCGCGCAAGCGACTTCCACACCATGCATCGCGTCGGTGCAAACGCCATCGGGCATGTCGGGCTAGCTGCGCTCACCAGGGAGGAACAAGGTTCCCATCCACAACAGATCTCCAGACGACGGTGCACCTAGCCCCATGGTGGGTGCCAAATGTCGGGGGTTTGGTGCGACATATGCCAAGGGATGGCTTATCATGGTGGGAGCTAGTAAGACATTGCTGGTGCAAGGAAACGGGATAAGGCGTAAACATGTACGCCGACACATCTTACCTAGGTTCGGGGCTCTCCTAGGAGATAACACCCCTAGTCCCACTCTGCAGGGTCTTCGCATGATCACTAGATCAACAAGCAGCTACAAGCTTGCTCCTTGAGTTGTTTGGCTAGAGGAGGAAGAAGGGCCAGGCTAGCTCTACTCCTCTCTCTATGCGTGTGGATTCTCTAAGAGGCTGAACCCTTTGCATGGGTGCCCTGGGGATTTATATAGGCCTACCCCCATGGTTACAATGGTAATCCCGCCGGGTGTAGGCCTGGGCCGTCAGTGTCTATGGTCGCCGGCTTCTCTGCCGCCTGGTGGGTCCCACCGGCTGCTGGGCTCTCGGCCGACAGGTAGGGCCCGTCGCTTGTGGGTCCTGTCGGCTACTCATCACTGTAGCCCCGCCTCTAATGACGAGGGCTTGGTCAGGGGGAGCGTGGCTACAGTACCGCCGCTTGGTGGGTGTTCACTGTAGCCCCACCCCGTCTTATCTGGTTAGTGGCGCACAAACTTCAAGGGAAGGGAAGGGTCGGCTGCTAGTAGTCGGCCTCCCCATATACCGACTGGTCAGGGCTTGCCGCCTTCTGGCATCTCACGGACAGGTAGGGCCCGTCACCTGCGGGCCGTACCAACAGCCCATCATGTGAGTATGGCTGCCTTTGCCACGGTTGATGTCATGGGCAGTGTGGCAACAGTGCCGCACCGGGCTAGGGATGGCCGCCCGGTACGCTGCACTGTGGCCACGCCCGCTATCGGTGTCAAAACCGGCGGATCTTGGGTAGGGGGTCCCAACATGTGCGTCTAAGGGTAATGGTAACAGGAGGCGGGGGACACAATGTTTACCCAGGTTCGTGCCCTCTCGATGGAGGTAATACCCTACTTCCTGCTTGATTGATCTTGATGATATGAGTATTACAAGAGTTGATCTGCCACGAGATCGTAGAGGCTAAACTCTAGAAGCTAGCCTATGATTATGATTGTTGTTGTCCTACAGACTAAACCCTCTGGTTTATATAGACACCGGAGGGGGCTAGGGATACACATAGTCGGTTACAGAGAAAGGAATCTTCATATACGAATCGCCATGCTTGCCTTCCACGCAAAGGAGAGTCCCATCCGGACACGGGACGAAGTCTTCTATCTTGTATCTTCATAGTCCAACAGTCCGGCATATACATATAGTCCGGCTGTCCGAGGACCCCTTAATCAAGGACTCCCTCAGTAGCCCCCGAACCAGACTTCAATGACGATGAGTCCGGCGCGCAGATTGTCTTCAACATTGCAAGGCGGGTTCCTTCTCGGAACTCTTAAAAGTACCTATTGTAAACATCAGTGTCCATCTTCCCATTTAATATTATGCTCATCGGCTTTTGCACCTTAATAGTCTCAGCCTCCACGTGTCAGACGAAAGCGAAAAGTTGGGGCATTTTTACATTTTTGCCACCCTAACCATGTAAATAAATTGTCTATTAAAGAGACGGGGATCTTCATATCCAATCCACACCATCTTCCCCAAGCAAGGAATCATCAGAGCGTGCTCTGAAAAACCACTCCAACATGGCCGACGCTCGCAGCTCTTCCTCCCGCTCTTGCAACACCAAGCCGGGCTATTGGGAGAAGTGTACCGTATCCCACGACCGATTACTGAAGTTGCAGACCCAAGGGTTTCTATCTCCTATGTATCTAGTTTCCGTTCGAGCCGGATTGGCTTCCTTCGATGGCGGGGAGCAAGCGGAGAACTTTCCCAACCCACCCAGGGGGGAGCGAGTATGCCTTGTTTCCTACTTACTGAGGGGTGTCAGATTTCCAATCCATATGTTCCTCCATGGGCTTCTGGAGTTCTACGGCCTCCAGCTGCACAACTTCACACCTGCCCCCATCATGCACATCGCAGGTTACGTCGCTCTTTGCGAGCTATTTCTAGGTTGCGAAGCCCATTTTGAGCTATGGAAGAAGCTATTCTGCCTCGTCCCCCGTAATCAAGGGGGATCAATATTTTAAGTGGGCGGAGCCGAGATATGGCGCATCACCGGGGCCAGATACTTATCTGGCACACCGAAGAAGGCATCCGAAGAATGGCCTTCCGAGTGGTTTTATATTGAGGACATCTCCCTTCCCGACCCAATCCAAATGGGACTTCCTGAGTTTACAAACGCTCCGCTGAGAAAATGCTCAACTGGCGTCCCTGGAGCCTCAGAGAGGAAGATAGCAGGGATGTCCTTCAATTGAGGAGCAAGATAAGAATGCTCGCTTAGTCCGGATTATCAATAGTCGAGGTTATGGCGATATCCATAATGCGGGGGGGTCAGCCACTCCAATACCGAGGGCATCCCATGTGGCACTTCAATGGAGAAGACGACGCCACCCGCTGCAATTGGAAGGGTCCGGTCTCCACCACCGCTCTGGTGGAAATACTGTCCAGTTTATACAAGGGGGAAAGAGAGGAGTTCATCCGCATTATGCCACGGGATGGATTTTCCATGTACAACCCTCCCAGGTGGGTGAGCTGCCATCCATCACTCTACTCTATTCATTCCCTAGGTCTTATTTTTCATAAATATTTACTCCGTCCATTTATAACAGGAATGGCAGAAAATAACCAGGGAGTTCCATGGCCCGGCACCGCAGCCAGAGGACCATAACCGGGCCCTTGACCCCGGATTCGAAGAGGATCCAGATATATTCGTGGAGCTCGTGGAAGGGGTGTTTCACCAGGCGAGCTGTGACGGCACAGAAGTGGCCATCATTGCTGACTATCCCGACCTCCTCCCTGCATCGCACGTAAGTAAACGAGAGACTTATCTTTTGGAAAGGATTTACTCCTCCCATCTTACCCACCGTACAATTCGTATGCTCTAAAGGGAAGACGATTGGCGCACCAAGCCGAACCCGAGGCGACTCGCCAACAAGGGGTGCCCGTGCTGGGTAGGCCTTCAAAAAGAAAGGCGAACATAAATATGGTGGAGCCATCATCAAGGAGGTATGGCTTTAAATACGCTCCATGGTTGTCATCTTAAAGTATGACACTATCCGTTGTGTTTTAGCAGAAAGAACATCCGCTGGACTATGTCCGGGATCCTGCGAACCGTGCCTCTACTAGCCGGATTCCAGACCCGGTCTCGAGGACGGAGGCTAACACAGAAGTGACACCGAACTGTCCTCATACAAAGGATGCGGATAGAATGTCCGTTACAAATTCTGAAGTGGATTGCGCCATGAATTGTATTAATGCCTTCAACTCGGGTGATGCGTACATCCAAGCCACTCAGGATGGGCCTGCTAGAGCCACAGGCCAGTATTTGAAAGATATACGGGTAAGTATAAAATTCTGAGAATTATGTATATCAGTATCCTCTGACACTTGAAGCAGTTGGTACAACTGATTTGAGGATCACTGTATTAATAGGTTCTCTCGGAGAAGAACAACCTGTTGTCTCAAGAGCTGGAAGAGTGTTGAACCCAGCTAATGGCCGGTATGGCCGAGCTATCAAGATCCGAAAAGGCGTCAACTGGTATGTATTCCCGAATTGAGAAAAAACAATATTGTATGTATAAACCACTAACGCTAACAATATATGATGACCAAAATCCTCAGATAATCCGGAACAGAATCCGAGAATCCCACAAGAGGGTGAACAAGGAGCGCAAAGGCAAGCAGTCACTGGCGAGCGTGTACTTACACGGGTCATATAGGAGAAAAACAAACTCCGAGATGCCAATACCCAGCTGGGTGAAGAATTGAAAGATGTTCGGGCCCAGCTGGCTGACTCCGTGAAGGAAAATAAGAGGCTTCAACGCGGCATTTTTAGTATGTTCTCAAACGAACATTTATATAGTTCGGCAAAGATTGGAATTGACAGAGTTATGTCTGTAGGTATGCTGACTGGCCGTCCCGAAGAGGATATGGCCGGATCCTCAGGCGATCTGCTACAAGAGCTTTCACAACTGCACGAGCAAGTTCGGCAGGTCATGCGAAGTGTCGCCAAGGACTTGTGGCCATCCGCCTCCCTACCAGGAAGTATGGGGGAGCTTGTACAACTTTTCAAGGGAGCGCGGCGGCGTTTCCGACTATGGAAGATATCTGCCTGTCGAGAAGGTGCGAGGGAGGCTTGGGCCATGGTGAAAACACGGTATACCAAGCTCGATCCGAATCATATGGCCCGAGTCGGACCTGTAGGGTCAGATGGGAAAGAAATTACCATTAGTATGGTATATGACCAGGTAGAATGAGTCGCAAAATATTCCCAACAGGATTGTAGGCTAGACAACCTGTTGGATGGCATAGAAGAAGAAGCATTTTAGTGTAAATGACTATGTACTTCAATTGACATATTTGTCCCTAGCCGGATTGTAAGTCATTTGTCATGGCGGACCTTTTCGCTTCGGCCTCTGGACCCAATAGTCCGGAGTGTTTCCAAATACCAGCTCGGTAATATAAAAACGGGGTACGCGTGGAAACCAGGCGTAGGGGTCATAATTGCTTGAATAGACAAGTACCCAACTAGCTATGTTATATTACATGGATAGTAAGAAACATCTTCCAGAGAGAATAGTTCCGTTAAGGGTTCCTTTCCTAGGTACGCATGCATTAATGTGCATGTCCGAACTACGATCAAAAAGCGCAGTATATTTAACATCTAGGGGTTTATATTGTGATAGGTAAAAACATCTTTAGTCCACCGACCAGATATTCTCTTAAGAATGCTAGCTTTCGGCTTCACCTAGTCTGAGGTATACGTCTGGAGTACCCGGCAGTAACAATCGCAGAGGTGCTCCCTTTATGCCCTAGCCGAACTAACGGGAACATAAGGCATATCCACAGGAGCCAGGCAACCTAGCTTGGCCAAAACTTAAGTCATATCGATGCATATAATGGCGAATAAAAGGTACATATGGAAAAAGGACAGATATGAAGTGGGCTTGATGCCCAGAAGATAATTATATTAAGCTTCTGTATAAGAAGCCCCCAGGTATAATGAGCGCACATACTATTGTCCTCGGGAATATAAAGAATAACAAAGTCCATTAAGATAGTGACATTTGCAACCACAACAGGCACATCCTCACAAATACCGACATGTATAGCAGTTGATTTATCAGCCATTTGCAAAGATTTTTCAGTAGGTGTCAACTTATTCAATTCAAGTCTACGATATAAAGAGAGATGCATAACACCAACACCGTCTCCAAGATCACATAAAGTAGTTTTAACATAGTTTCTTTTAATGGAGGATGGTATGGTTGGTACCCCTGGATCTCCAAGTTTCTTTGGTATTCCACCCTTAAACGTATAATTAGCAAGCATGGTGGAAACTTTAGCTTCCGATATCTTTCTTTTATTTGTACTGATATCCTTCATGTACTTAGCATAATGCTTTAATTTAAGCATATCAGTTAAGCGCATACGTAAGAAGATAGGTCTAATCATTTCAGCAAAGCGCTCAAAATCCTCATCATCCTTTGTCTTGGATGGTTTAGGAGGAAAGGGCATGGGTTTCTGAACCCATGGTTCTCTTTCTTTAGCGTGCTTCCTAGCAACAAAGTCTCTCTTATCCTAACGTTGATTCTTTGATTGTGGGTTATCAAGATCAACATCAGGTTCAACCTCTACTTCATTGTTATTGCTAGGTTGAGCATCAACATGAAGATTATCATTAACATTATCACTAGGTTCATGTTCATCACATGATTGTGTTTCAACATTGAAAATAGAAATATCATTGGGATTCTCACGTGTGTCTACAACAGGTTCACTAGAAGCATGCAAAGTCCTATCATTTTTCTATTTCTTTTTTTGGAAGAACTAGGTGCCTCTAAATTATTTCTCTGAGAATCCTGCTTGATTCTCTTAGGGTGGCCTTCAGGATACAAAGGTTCCTGAGTCATTCTACCAGTTCTAGTAGCCACTGTAACAGCAAAATCATGCTTATTATTTAATTTATCGAGCAAATCACTTTGAGCTTTAAGTACTTGTTCAGCTTGAGTGGTAACCATAGAAGCATATTTGCTAATGAGTTTAAGTTCACCTTTAACTCTAGCCATATAATCACTCAAGCGTCCTGTCTCGAAAGCATTATTCTTTAATTCTCTATCAACAAAAGCATTAAAACTTTCTTGTCTAATCATAAAGTCATCAAATTCATCTAAGCATGGGCTATGAAATTTAGTAGACGGGATTTCAACTTTATCATATCTATAGAGAGAATTTACCTTTACCACCTGTGTCGGGTTATCAAGACAATGTGTTTCTTCAACAAGCGGTATATTAAGACCATGTATTTCTTCAATAGGAGGTAAATTCTTAACTTCTTCAGCTTTAATGCCTTTTTCTTTCATTGATTTCTTTGCCTCTTACATATCTTCAGGACTAAGAAATAGAACACCCCTCTTCTTCGGACTTGGTTTAGGAATAGGATCAGGAGTTGTCTCAATTGGCTCAGGAATTGCCTCAGGAATTGGCTCGGGAAGAGTCCAATTATTTTCGTTAGTCAACATATTATTCAATAGTAATTCAGCTTGGTCGACTGTTCTTTTCCTAAGAACACAACCAACACAACTATCCAAGTAGTCCTTGGAAGCATCGATTAGTCCATTATAAAAGATATCAAGTATTTCATTTTTCTTAAGAGGATGATCAGGCAAAGCATTAAGTAATCGGAGAAGCCTCCCCCAAGCTTGTGGGAGACTCTCTTCTTTGATTTGCACAAAATTATATATTTCCCGCAAGGCAGCTTGTTTCTTATGAGCAGGGAAATATTTAGCAGAGAAGTAATAAATCATATCCTGAGGACTACGCACACAACCAGGATCGAGAGAATTAAACCAAGTTTTAGGATCACCCTTTAATGAGAACGGAAATATCTTAAGGATATAATAACAGAGAGACTTCTCATCATTAGTAAACAGGGTGGCTATATCATTTAAATTGGTAAGATGTGCCACAACAGTTTCAGATTCATAGCCATAGAAAGGGTCAGATTCTACCAAAGTAATTATCTCAGGATCAACAGAGAATTCATAATCCTTATCAGTAACACATATAGGTGAAGTAGCAAAAGTAGGGTCAGGTTTCATTCTAGCATTAAGAGATTGTTGCTTCCATTTAGCTAATAACTTCTTAAGATCATATCTATCTTTGCAAGCAAAAATAGCTCTAGCAGCTTCCTCATCCCTAACATAACCCTTAGGTACAACAGGTAATTCATAATTAGGGGAGAACTTTCATCATCACTATCATCAATAATAACATCTTCAATAATTTCATTCTCTCTAACCCTAGCAAGCTGTTCATCAAGAAATTCACCTAATGGCAAAGTAGTATCACGCACAGAAGTGGTTTCATCATAAGTATCATGCATAGCAGAAGTGGCATCATCAATAACATGCGACATATTAGAGTTCATAGCAGTAGCAGGTTTAGGTGTCGCAAGCTTACTCAAAATAGAAGGAGAATCTAGTGCAGAGCTAGATGGCAGTTCCTTACCTCCCCTCGTAGTTGAGGGAAAATCTTGGTTCTTTCGTCTTTCAAGTTCCTCATAGTGATCAACAGATCTAAATACCAAGTGACTCAAAGAATAGAGCTATGCTCCCCAGCAACAGCGCCAGAAATTAGTCTTGATAACCCACAAGTGTAGGGGATCGCAACAGCTTTCGCGGGTAGAGTATTCAACCCAGATTTATTGATTCGACACGAGGGGAGCCAAAGAATATTCTTAAATATTAGCAGTTGAGTTGTCAATTCAACCACACCTGGATAACTAGGTATCTGCAACAAAGTATTTAGGAGCAAAGTGGTATGATAGTAATGGTAACAGTGGCAAAAGTAAAGATAACAGTTTTGTAGTAATTCTAACAGTAGCAACGGAAAAGTAAATAAGCAAAGCACAAGATGTGAAAAGCTCATAGGCATTGGATCAGTGATGGATAATTATGTCGGATGCGATTACTCATGTAATAGCTATAACGTAGGGTGACACAGAACTAGCTCCAATTCATCAATGTAATGTAGGCATGTATTCTGAATATTGTCACACATGCTTATGGAAAAGAACTTGCATGGCATCTTTTGTCCTACCCTCCCGTGGCAGCGGGGTCCTAGTGGAAACTAAGGGATATTAAGGCCTCCTTTTAATAGAGTACCGGACCAAAGCATTAACACATAGTGAATACATGAACTCCTCAAACTACGGTCATCACCGAGAAGTATCCTGATTAGTGTAACTTTGGGGTTGTCGGATCATAACACATAATAGGTGACTATAAACTTGCAAGATAGGATCAAGAACTCACATATATTCATGAAAACATAATAGGTTCAGATCTAAAATCATGGCACTTGGGCCCTAGTGACAAGCATTAAGCATAGCAAAGTCATAGCAACATCAATCTCAGAACATAGTGGATATTAGGGATCAAACCGTAACAAAACTAACTTGATTACATGGTAAATCTCATCCAACCCATCACCGTCCAGCAAGCCTACGATGGAATTACTCACGCATGGCGGTGAGCATCATGAAATTGGTGATGTATGATGGTTGATGATGACGACGACGACGAATCCCCCTCTCCGGAGGCCCGAACGGACTCCAAATCAGCCCTTTCGAGAGAGATTAGGGCTTGGCAGCTCCGTATCGTAAAACGCAATGAAACTTCCTATCTTATTTTTTTCTCCGCGAAACAGAATATATGGAATTGGAGTTGAGGTCGGTGGAGCATCAGGGGGCCCACGAGACAGGGGGCACGCCTAGGGGGGAGGGCGCGCACCCACCCTCGTGGGCAGGGTGTGGCCTCCCTGGCCATGATTCTTTCGCAAGTATTTTTTATATTTTCAAAAAGTTATCTCCATGGATTTTCAGGTCATTCAGAGAACTTTTGTTTTCTGCACAATAAACAACACCATGGCAGTTCTGCTGAAAACAGCGTCAGTCCGGGTTAGTTGCATTCAAATCATGCAAGTTAGAGTCCAAAACAAGGGCAAAAGTGTTTGGAAAAGTAGATACGTTGGAGACGTATCAACTCCCCGAAGCTTAAACCTTTGCTTGTCCTCAAGAAATTCAGTTGATAAACTGAAAGTGATAAAGAAAAAACTTTTACAAACTCTGTTTGCTCTTGTTGTAAATATGTAAAGTCAGCATTCAAATTTTCAGCAAAGATTATGAACTAACCATATTCACGATAGCACTTAGGTCTCACATTTACTCATATCAATGGCATAATCAGCTAGCAAGCAATAATAATAAAACTTAGATGACAACACTTTCTCAAAACAATCATAATATGATATAACAAGATGGTATCTCGCTAGCCCTTTCCGAGACCGCAAAACATAAATGTAGAGCACCTTTAAAGACCAAGGACTGACTAAACATTGTAATTCATGGTAAAAGAGATCCAGTCAATTCATACCCAATATAAACTAATAGTAATGAATGCAAATGACAGTGTGCTCTCCACTGAGTGCTTTTTATTAAGAAGGTGATTACTCAACATAAAAGTAAATAGATAGGCCCTTCGCAAAGGGAAGCAGGGATTTGTAGAGGTGCCCGAGCTTGATTTTAAAATAGAGATGAATAACATTTTGAGCGGCATACTTTCACTGTCAATGCAACAATTATGAGATCTCGATATCTTCCATGCTACATACATTATAGGCGGTTCCCAAAAAGAATGGTAAAAGTTTATACACCCCCACCACCAACAAGCATCAATCCATGGCTTGCTTGAAACAATGAGTGCCTCCAACTAACAACAGCCCTGGGGGAGTTTTGTTTAATTAATTTGATTTGCTTTGTTCTTTTGATCATGGGACTGGGCATCCCAGTTACCAGCCATTTTCTCATGAATGAGGAGCGGAGTCCACCCCTCTCGAGAATAACACACCTAGCATGGAAATATAGACATCCCTAGTTGAAACATGAGCTACTCGAGCATACAAAACAGAATTTCATTTGAAGGTTCGGAGTTTGGCACATACAAATTTATTTGGAATGACAGGTAGATACCGCATATAGGAAGGTATGGTGGACTCATATGGAATAACTTTGGGGTTTATGCAGTTTGGATGCACAAGCAGTATTCCCGCTTAGTACAAGTGAAGGCTAGCAAAAGACTGGGAAGCAACCAACTGAGAGAGCAACAACAGTCATGAGCATGCATTAGAATTAATTTACACCAAGTGCAAGCATGAGTAGGATATAATCTACCATGAACATAAATATCGTGAAGGCTATGTTGATTTGTTTCAACTACATGCGTGAACATGTGCCAAGTCGAGTCACTCAATTCATTCAAAGGAGGATACCATCCCATCATACCACATCATAATCATTTTAATAGCATGTTGGCACACAAGGTAAACCATTATAACTCATAGCTAATTAAGCATGGCACAAGCAACTGTAATCTCTAAATGTCATTGCAAATATGTTTACTTCATCATAAGCTTAATTAGGAACGATGAACTCATCATATTTACAAAAACAAGAGAGGTCGAGTTCATACCAACTTTTCTCATCTCAATCAGTCCATCATATATCGTCATTATTTCCTTTCACTTGCACGACCAAACGATGTGCATAATAATAATAGTGCACGTGCATTGGACTAAGCTGGAATCTGCAAGCATTCAACTCAAGAGAGAAGACAAGTAATGTGGGCTCTAAGTTAAATAAACGATCATGCATATGAGGGCCACTAAACATTTTCAATATGGTCTTCTACTCTCGACCCCCAAGGGAAAGAAAAGAAATAAAACTTTTTACACGGGAAAGCTCCCAACAAGTAAAAGAAGAACGAGAAATCTTTTTGGGTTTTCATTTTAATTACTACTACAAGCATGGATAGTAAACTAACTAATTTTTTTGTTTTTTCTTAAGGTTTATCAAACACACAAGAAGAAAGCTAGAAAAATATATTAAACTAGCATGGATAATACAATGAAAGAGTATGAGCACCGACGACTAGAATAGTGTGTGAACATGAATGTAAGGTCGGTGAGAAATACGTACTCCCCCAAGCTTAGGCTTTTGGCCTAAGTTGGTCTAATGCCAAGGATAGCCTAGCTGATATTCGAAGTTATAACTGGGATCATACTGAGATGCAGCAGCAAATGCATCCTGAGTTGCGACATGTTCGCGAGCCGCCTCCGCTCTCCCCTCGTGTTCAGCTGCCTCCTCCCTGGTAACAACATATCTTCGTTTTGCCTGGTAATCAAAAAGGGAAGGAGCAGGGAGAGTAACATGGACAAAGTTACGTCTATCAAAGATTAGTCGATACTGGAGGAATTGTTCATTCCCCAAAAGAAAATGATGTTTGACCATCACGTAATAATCTAAATAAGCAGGAAGCAACTCCATATCCTCCTCTCATGGGGCTATACCAAGATAATTAGCAACATGGATCACATAAATCCCTCCAAATAAATCTCCAGATATACCATTATTATGCAACCTACATGCAACTATTGCCCCCAAGTTGTATTGTTTATTACCTAACACAGCACTCTTGAGGACACAAAGATCAGGGACACACATGTGACATGCTTCATCTTTACCGTTAATGCATCTACCAATGAAGAGAGCAAAATAATGTATAGCAGGAAAATGAATGCTCCCTATGGTAGCTTGTCCTATGTCCCTAGATTCTCCCACAGTAATACTAGCAAGAAAGTCTTTATATTCAGATCTGTGGGGTTCATGAATATTGCCCCACTGTGGGAGTTTGCAAGCAGTTGTAAAATCTTCTAAGTCCATGGTATAAGATTTATCATAAATATCAAACAGGACACTCTGAGAATTACACGAAGATTTATATTTAAACCTCCTTATGAATGAATTATTCAATTGATAGTACTGAGGACACTTATCTTGTAAGAAGTCCTCAAGATTGGCATTATGCACATATGCGTCAAATTCATCCTTGATGCCTGCATTGACCATAAACTCGTCTGACGGCCACTCACAAGCTCGCACTTCGGCATCGCTTGGTAGCTCATCGTCTTTCTCACGCATAGCACGCCTAGGTCCTCTCTTTATTGAGGAACCACCTTGGTACATTCTCCTAGACATATTTCTTTTTCTGAAAATTTCTGAAACTTTTAGTAACTTCAAAATAAAAGTTAATAAAACTAGACAAGATTGGTAGCAACTACTCCTACAAGTGCCTAGAGCCTATATCATGCATTAGAATTACTTGGGACCTCATAAATTTGACATGCAAGCTCAAGAACAGGGTCACCTATGCAACAAAAATTTGCAATGATTAAAGCACTAGAACAAAAACTAATTGGATCAATGGAGGACTCACATACCAATCAATAATCTCCCAAAGCAGTTTTCTGAATGGAGCTTTGAGCAAGGAGATCGAAAATCGCAGCAAAATGAGCTAGAACTCGTGCTTGAGCTAGATGGGGATTTTTTTGGGGAAGAAGATGGAGTGTGTGGGTGCAAGCATAAGTGGAGGGGGTCCACCGTGGGCCCAGGAGACAGGGGGTGCACCCAGGGGGTGTGGGCGCGCCCTCCACCCTCGTGGCTAGGTGCTTGCCCCCTGCAGTGTTTTTAGTACATAAAATCCTCAAATATTCCATAAAAAATCATACTAAAACTGCAGGGCATCTGGAGCACTTTCATTTTCGGAATATTTTTTATTGCACGAATAATTCAGAAAACAGACAAATAATACAATTTTTGCTTTATTTATTCTAAATAACAAAAAGTAAAAAGAGGGTACAAAAGGTTGTGCCTTCTAGTTTCATCCATCTCATTTAGAAAACATTATAATCGAGCACTTTTCCAGCCCTCTCAGGCCATCTACGTTCACGCCCGTCCGATTGGCACTTTTGGAAATTTTCAGCCATTGGATTGGCTCTTAACCGCACATCCGGCCGTTTTGTTCGATAATAAACGAGCACAAACCTGGGCTGCATGTCTTCAAGGGCCGCTATTCCAGTAAAAAATCGAAGGTCTGGGGTTAATTGGGTCGTCAACCGCACGAAGACCATGCCATGTATCAGCCTCCCTTCCGCCGCATACCACCCCGCAGCGCCTGCTCCGCTTCCCCAATCTCTCCTCTGGCATCGCCACCGGCAAAAGCGACCTTGAGCGGAGGGCCACTACCCCAATTTTGATCTCGAGTAGAGACGCCCCTCCTGGTGGAATCCACGTGGTGGTCGGCAAGGATAGCGGCGGCGGCAACTGGTCTCTCACGCCACGCTCTAGCTGCATCCTCTATCAGCGACGTCGTCAACCCCCTTGATCCCTTGTCACCATTCGCGCCTCGGAGATGACGATGATATGTTCCACATCAACCAGTTAAAGGCTACCCGTCTCCTCTTTCTCCAATTTAAAATCTGAATCCTTCTCTCAAATTCAACGTTCCCCTATTCTTTGCTCCAGGATCTCTTTGTGGGAAGTCTCCCCTCCTTCCCACTTAGTCAAATATGGGACTGGTTACAGAGTCCGAATCCAAGTCCAGTGTCTGCAAAGATCCAGCGACCACGGGGGCACACAGTTACTCATCTATGGCACATCTTCTTGTTTTGGATTCGGTCAAAAAAGGGTAGCCTATTTTCATCCCTCGCAATTTCATGTGCATTTGCTGTAAAAAGTCTGTTGTGATGTGGAACACTTGATTCTTGGGATATTTCTTCTATGAGGATTTAAAGTACCAGCTGTATACCACATTTCCCTTCTGCTGTTAGTTCTGTCATTTTTAAAGATGTCCAATCAGCAGGTGCAATAGAATTTACTTGCAATAATGATTATATGATGATATTACCTTTTCCCCATAATTCGCTATTTACATGGATGGATAAAAAATCTACATGAGGTCTATAGTGTTTGCTTGTCTGACTTTGTAAAGCCATGTCATTGTCAAAAAAAGAGTTAGTTAGATCCTTGTTTGATAACTCTTGCTTTCTAGATTGAATCTATCTACATTGATAATACCACACCAGACATGGCACAAATGCATGGCACAAGAGTCCTCCCACTTTGATTTCAAGCACTATGACAATAAGTCATCTCTCTACCAGTTTTGTTACCTTTGCCTTTGGAGGATATAGAAGCTTTCCTTCTTCTCGATAGAAGTTTGTTTTTTGTAACTATCCAGGTATTTTCCCTCTCTTTAACAATGATCTAATCCCATGTCGTAAATGAGATACATGTTATGCTATGGGAACACATTGATAATATTGTACGACTAATTAATTTCTTTCTTCCTTGCTTCTGCTTTGCAGTTACTTGGTAATGTTTTAGTTGATCTTGTCCAAAAGAGATATCAGACGATATCATTACTCTACTGTTATTGTTAAATCTTTAAGGTTAAACTTAAGAATTTGATTCTATATTTGATTATTTTCAATATATGTGTTATGGCGCTGCTAGAAGGAGGGCGCGAGAAGGCTGGCCGGGGGCCTTTTTGCCTACGGCCGGGCAAGAGGGAAGGGATTTCCTTCTTAATTCTTGCTTGGTTAGATTGATACATGTCCTCTCTTTATATAGAGAGGTTTACTTGACTCCCAAGCAAGGCTTACTTGACCCCTAAGCAAGCGACCCTTATCTCTAATTAACCCTAAGACTAACGGGCTATACCGCCAGCCCAGGCCCATTACGTACTCTTAACACTACACCCCACTTGGACATGCAACTTGTCCTCAAGCTGCAGCCTAACCAACTTATAACCATGACTCGACGCAACACAAACCTAACACCTAAAAACAAGCCTTTTACATCTCGGCTTGTGTTATTACTTTCAAACTGAAATAGACTGGGACGCTTTATTTTGGACATGCACATGTACAACCACCTGGATCCCATGGACACCACCTGGACAAAAGGAGTGCATGTGTATGGCTGTTGGTCTGCACTACACAGGGAAGAGTGGAGGGCTTGCGATGGAGAATGTCGAGGAGGGGTGCGCCCCCCCAACCGCCGATGTCGCAGACTTTGAGGTCGCTGCCCATGGGGAAAATAGCATGCCCGCCCGTGGGGGAAAACACATGCCCAAGATCCCCGATGTAGCGGACGAGATCGAGGTCCTTTGTGCAGCGAAGGGCAACTTGGAGGAGCAGCAGCTGCAGACCACGCATCTCCCGCACACGCCGACGCGCTACGAGGCCACGCGCAGTAGCCTGCAGCCTCACCGCCGCCGACACGTGGCGGGTAGCGATCCAAGACGGAAGCGGTGACGGCGACGGCAGGGACTTGATTTGCTGGATGTGGAAGCCCTGGGATGGCGGCGGCGCTGATGGGAACGAGGTCGTCGCACTCCCGTCATAGGGCATCCCATACTGGGCGGCGAAGCTAACCGGCGGTCGCTGTTGCGGCTGCTGCGCTGTCGCGCCGGGCGCAGCGGAAGCCGCCAGGAGCGGCGGTTGCCACTGCAGCCAGGGCTGGGGGGTGGTGGCGATGGATGGCAGCTGCAGCGGCCCGGCGAGCGCGGTGAAGGCCGCTTGATGCAGCGGCTGCCACGGCAGCCACAGCGGCTCGGGGGAGGCAATGGGCAGCGCAACCGAGTGCAGCCCGTAGGACCCGGCCAAGAACAGGTGGATCTCCTGGACTGCCTGGGTTAGGTCCCGCAGCACCCCGGACACGTTGTCCCAGGTGAGGACGGTGGGGGCGGGCGCGACAGAGGATCCCGGCGCGGGCAGGAGCGGGGTGACGGTCGTGGTGGTCGCCGGAGGCGACAAGGTGACCGGCAGCGGAAGAGACAGACTTGGCGGTGGTGAAGACATGATTGAACCGAAGCTAGCTAATACCAAATTGTTATGGCGCTGCTAGAAGGAAGGCGCGAGAAGGCTGGTCGGGGGCCTTTTTGCCCACGGCCGGGCAAGAGGGAAGGGATTTCCTTCTTAATTCTTGCTTGATTAGATTGATACATGTCCTCTCTTTATATAGAGAGGTTTACTTGACTCCCAAGCAAGGCTTACTTGACCCCTAAGCAAGCGACCCTTATCTCTAATTAACCCTAAGACAAACGGGCTATACTGCCAGCCCAGGCCCATTACGTACTCTTAACAATATGACAATTAGTTTCACTTCACCACAACATAAGATGTTGCAGTATTGACTCACTATACTGCTCCTATGGATTGTGCAAGTCATTTCAATTTAGTTTAGTAGTCACTCCCTGTTTGTAGAAAGCACTTGATAAATTAAATGCCAATATAGCAGCACCATTGTTCTCCATAGGGTTTGTATGTTGTATCTAACAACTTAAAAAAGCAAGATCATACAGATTATCTTTTAATAGACATTCTTTAGTAGATTACTACTAATTTTCAGATATTGCAAAATCATAATAGTTGATCCAAAATCATAATATTTGGCTGCAGAAAGAGGTCAGGTGTGCGATCAGCTGTCCCAAGAGCTATCTTGATCATTAGAAAGAACGGTTGTGTCATTGTTGCAGTATCTTCTAGAAAAAATACACATGCCTGGCATGCTTAACAAATCTGAATCTTTGCAAAGGGACACATTATGTCATGCTTGTTTCAATGCTAGGAGGAGTGTGTTAATGCTGTCATATTCAGAGATCTCTCCTTTCTCTTTGTCTTGTTGCTCTGATAGTATTCGAGTTGTCTATTTTCCCAGAGCTCGTAATAATGGGGCTGACACACTAGCCAGGGCCTAGGATTGGGGCTGACAACACAAACTTTGGAATTTGGTGGCTGACAATTTGGCTAGCTCGTCTCTACACGAAAACTCTGTTTTTGACTAGAATAATCTTATGTCTGAGTAGTATGGCGCTTAGATCAAGTACAATAGTGAGCTATAAGCCCGCTTACATGGCACTTTTGCCCATGTGAAAGAGAGAGACAAGAAAAAAGTAAAGGAGTGGGCTCTCATGCAAGAGTTAGGCTCTATGGGTGCTCCTAGATAAAAGCATTTAATGAGAAGAAAGAGATAGAGAGAAAGTGAAAAAAAGTTGTGGGCTTATAGCCAACCTTATAGCCAACTCTATTGCATGAGTAATTAATATTGCCAACTCTTGATGACATGGCATGTCTATATAGCCAGCAGCAGGCTATATTACTAACCATGCTCTTATAACATCTTTGGTGGTAACTCACAGACTTAGAGCGACTTTGATTTTATGAGAAAGATGCCATTTTCTTTTCTAACTATGCTCTTTGTTGGCTAATAGGGGTTTTGATTATATGAGCTGACTTATGAGCAATGCCATTTTTTGTCAACTCTACATTGTAAATGATGTATAGTGTTGTGAGTATCAAAACTACAATTTAGGAACCAAATATTGACATTTAGGAACTTGCTGACAAAATGTGTCTATGCATATTTTGAATAATATTGGGTAACTAGACAAACATGACGTGTTACCACTTTATGCAAATTTTGCTTTAAGATTATGCTTCCCAATTATATTTATGAACATTTCAACCATTTTATTGAAATAATGGACAGGCGCAGCAATGCGCGCCTTTGATGATCTAGTGATCATCAAAATGAATCCATTAACAAGGTTGATCAAGTCTTGTTAACAAACTCATTCCGAATAACACAGAACCGGAGAAATTTTGAATAACACTAGGTTACCTCAACGGGGATATGAACATCCCCAACAATAAGAATATCATACTTTTTCTTGACAGTAGGAAGAGGAAATTCAAAACCTCCAATAATGATAGTTGAACTTTTTCCAATAGAATTGATACTATGAACTTGAGGTTGTTTCCTCGGAATGTGTACCGTATCCTCATTACCATTAACATGAAAAGTGACATTGCCTTTGTTGCAATCAATAACAGCCCCTGTAGTATTCAAAAAGGGTCTACCAAGGATAATCGACATACTATTAAGCATGGTGGAAATTTCAGCTTCCGGTATCTTTTAATGGAGCATGGTATGGTTGGTATCTTTTAATGGAACACCGTCTCCAAGATCACATAAAGCAGTTTTAACATAGTTTCTTTTAATGGAGCATGGTATGGTTGGTACCCCTGGATCTCCAAGTTTCTTTGGTATTCCTCCCTTAAACGTATAATTATTAAGCATGGTGGAAATTTCAGCTTCCGGTATCTTTCTTTTATTTGTAATGATATCCTTCATGTACTTAGCATAAGGCTTTAATTTAAGCATATCAGTTAAGCGCATACGTAAGAAGATAGGTCTAATCATTTCAACAAAGCGCTCAAAATCCTCATCATCCTTTGTCTTGGATGGTTTAGGAGGAAAGGGCATGGGTTTCTGAACCCATGGTTCTCTTTCTTTACCGTGCTTCCTAGCAACAAAGTCTCTCTTATCATAAAGTTGATTCTTTGATTGTGGGTTATCAAGATCAACAGCAGGTTCAACCTCTACTTCATTGTTATTGCTAGGTTGAACATCAACATGAACATTATCATTAACATTATCACTAGGTTCATGTTCATCACCTGATTGTGTTTCAGCATCGAAAATAGAAATATCTTTGGGATTCTCAGGTGTGTCTACAACAGGTTTACTAGAAGCATGCAAAGTCCTATCGTTTTTCTTTTTCTTTTTTTGGAAGAACTAGGTGCCTCTAAATTATTTCTCTGGGAATCATGCTCGATTCTCTTAGGGTGGCTGTCGGGGAAACTGATCCACGAACACCTATGGGACCGGCGGACCAAGCCCCTTTCGGTTCGGCGAGGGGTGGAGATCGCACGAAGAGCAGATCGAGGCAAAGCACGCGAGCGGTTTACCCAGCTTCGGAGCTCTCCGGAGAGATAATACTCCTACTGCTGCTTGTCTCATTGTATTGAGTTCTTGCTCGGGAGCGCTGAGTGCTACAGTACACTCTAGCTGCTAACGAGACCGAGCGTGAGTGTTTTATGGCTTCGAACCTTCCGAACCCTCCTCTATGTTGCGCATGGGCCTCCTTTTATATGCTCAAGGGGTCACCGACAGGTGGCAACGTAGATGAGGGTAAAAGTGGAAAATGACTTGTGGTTGGTACAGCTACCTGTACAGTGTCTCCTACCTAACCCTGACGGCAGGGGACAAAGACATTAAATGCCCGTCTACGTCGCCCAAACAGTGCAAACAGGGACCGTCAGGGACACCACCGCTCGCCACGATGGCAATCTTGTCAGCGCCGCTTGCCACCGTGCACCGCTGGCTGCACAGCCTCCCGCCACGCGCGCCTGGAAAGGCCTCAGGGCGACACGTTGGTGGATGCGCTGGAGCGTAGGTAGAAGGTGGTAACGTGCCGCGGCAAGTGCCTTGCCGCGGTCGTTGTCTTGTCGCGTCCAGAAGCTTGTCGCTCACCGGGCCTTGCTGGGACGCGTGGCGCGTCGCGGCAAACTCCTTGAGATGCCTTGGTGGGCCTTCCCGGCAAGCTCCTCTTGCCGGGGCCTTGTCTCCTTGGCTTGGATACTTTGCTCTTATGCCGTGGTTGGCCTTCCCGGCAAGCTCCTCTTGCCGGAGCCTTGCCTCCTTGGCTCCACTGGAACTGCGGAGGACCTTGGAGGTCACCCGGCAAGCCTTGCCGCTGTTGGCTGCAACTGCCCGTGCACAAGTTCGGGATACTAGGGTACCCCTACTCTAGTACACTGACAGTGGCCTTCAGGATACAAAGGTTCCTGAGTCATTCTACCAGTTCTAGTAGCCACTCTAACAGCAAAACCGTCCTTATTATTTAATTCATCGAGCAAATCTCTTTGAACTTTAAGTACTTGTTCATCTTGAGTGGTAACCATAGAAGCATATTTGCTAATGAGTTTAAGTTCACCTTTAACTCTAGCCATATAATCACTCAAGCGTCCTGTCTTGAAAGCATAATTCTTTAATTCTCTATCAACAGAAGCATTAAAACTTTCTTGTCTAGTCATAAAGTCATCAAATTCATCTAAGCATGGGCTATGAAATCTATAGAGAGAATTTACCTTTACTACCTGTGTCGGGTTATCAAGACAATGTGTTTCTTCAACAGGCGGTATATTAAGACCATGTATTTATTCAATAGGAGGTAAATTCTTAACATCTTCAGCTTTAATGCCTTTTTCTTTGATTGATTTCTTTGCCTCTTGCATATATTCAGGACCGAGAAATAGAACACCACTCTTCTTCGGAGTTGGTTTAGGAATAGGACCAGGAGTTGGCTCAATTGGCTCAGGAATTGCCTCAGGAATTGGCTGAGAAAGAATCCAATTATTTTCATTAGTCAACATATTATTCCATAGTAATTCAGCTTGGTCGACTGTTCTTTCCCTGAAAACACAACAAGCACAAATATCCAAGTAGTCCTTGGAAGCATCGGTTAGTCCATTATAAAAGATATCAAGTATTTCATTTTTCTTAAGAGGATGATCAGGCAAAGCATTAAGTAATCGGAGAAGCCTCCCCAAGCTTGTGGGAGACTCTTGATGTCTCCTACACAACCTTCTTCTTGTAGATGTTGTTGGGCCTGCAAGTGCACAGGTTTGTAGGACAGTAGCAAATTTCCCTCAATTGGATGACCTAAGGTTTATCAATCCATAGGAGGCGTAGGATGAAGATGGTCTCTCTCAAACAACCCTGCAACCAAATAACAAAGAGTCTCTTGTGTCCCCAACACACCCAATACAATGGTAAATTGTATAGGTGCACTAGTTCGGCGAAGAGATGGAGATACAAGTGCAAAATAGATGGTAGATAAAGGTATTTGTAATCTGAAATAATAAAAACAGCAAGGTAACAAGTGGTAAAAGTGAGCGTAAATGGTATTGCAATGATAGGAAACAAGGCCTAGGGTTCATACTTTCACTAGTGCAAGTTCTCTCAACAATAATAACATAGATAGATCATATAACAATCCCTCAACATGCAACAACGAGTCACTCCAAAGACACTAATAGCGGAGAACGAACAAAGAGATTATGGTAGGGTACGAAACCACCTCAAAGTTATTCTTTCAGATCGATCTATAAAAGAGTTCGTACTAGAATAACACCTTAAGACACAAATCAACCAAAACCCTAATGTCACCTAGATACTCCATTGTCACCTCAAGTATCCATGGGCATGATTATACGATATGCATCACACAATCTCAGATTCATCTATTCAACCAACACAAAGTACTTCAAAGAGTGCCCCAAAGTTTCTACCGGAGAGTCAAGAACATGTGCCAACCCCTATGCATAGGTTCGTTGGCGGAACCCGCAAGTTGGTCACCAAAACATACATCAAGAGACACATGACATCCCATTGTCACCACAGATAAGCACGACAAGACATACATCAAGTGTTCTCATAAAAGACTCAATCCGATAAGATAACTTCAAAGGGGAAAACTCAATTCATCACAAGAGAGTAGAGGGGGAGAAACATCATAAGATCCAACTACAATAGCAAAGCTTAGGATACATCAAGATCGTGCCATAGAGGGAACACGAGAGAGAACACGAGAGCGAGAGATCAAACACATAGCTACTGGTACATACCCTCAGCCCCGAGGGTGAACTACTCCCTCCTCGTCATGGAGAGCACCGGGAGGATGAAGATGGCCACCGGTGATGGATCCCCCCTCCGGCAGGGTGCCGGGAAGGGCTCCCGAGTGGTTTTTGGTGGCTACAGAGGCTTGCAGCGGCGGAACTCCCGATCTATCTTCTCTGTGGATGTTTTTAGGGTACATGGGACTATATAGGCGAAAGAAGTCGGTCGGGGGGTGCTCGAGGGGTCCATGAGGCAGGGGGCGCGCCCTATAGGGGGGCCCTCCTATCTCGTGGAGTCCTCGAGTATCTTCTGACTTGAACTCCACATCTCCAGGATGATATTCTTCCAAAAAATCACGTTGCCGAAGGTTTCATTCCATTTGGACTCTGTTTGATATTACTTTTCTTCGAAATAGTGAAACAAGCAATAAAACAACAATATGGGCTGGGCCTCCGGTTAATAGGTTAGTCCCAAGAGTAATATAAAAGTGTATAATAAAGCCCATAATCATTCAAAACACATAATAATATAGCATGAATGCTTCATAAATTATAGATACGTTGGAGATGTATCAGCATCCCCAAGCTTAATTCCTACTCGTCCTCGAGTAGGTAAATGATAAAGAAAGAATTTATGAAGTGTGAATGCTAGAGGTGCACAAGTTTGATCAATGATAATTTCAATCACCTTTTCTAGCATGATAATATGCCATAACAGTAGTTCATCTCATAAAACTTTTCATGAACTAGTAACAAGCAATTCACATGTTAAAGCATAGACCATAAACTTTCTTGAAAACTAGCAAAGTTCATTCTTAGTCATCAAACAATTGCAATTCATCTTACTTTCAGGAAGAGTCTATGTCAGAGCTTTGATTTAGCAAACTTCACATACTCAACTATCATATAGTCTTCTACAATTGCTAACACTCACGCAATACTTGTCGTATGAAGTTTTAATCAGACACAAAGAAAGATTGGGGCTTATAATGTTGCCTCCAAACATATTCACCTTTGGGTGATGTCAACAATAATAATTCATGCTAACGTACATCCAATTGGATATATATATATATCAGGATCACCCTACCACAAAGTGCTTGCCAAAGGATAAAATGAAAAAGGGAAAGGTGAAGATCACCTTGACTCTTGCATAAAAGTAAAAGATAGCCCCTTCGTAGAGGGAAGCAGGGATTTGCAGAGGTGCCAGAGCTCGATTTTGAAATAGAGATAAATAATTTTGAGAGGTATGATCTCATTGTGAACATAACAACCAAGAGTTCCCAATATCTTCCATACTACATACATTAGAGGCAGTTCCCACGCAGAATGGTAGAAGTTTATACTCCCCCAACCAGCAACAAGCATCAATCCATGGCTTGCTCGAAACAACGAGTGCCTCCAACTAACAACAATCCTGGGTGAGTTTTGTTTAATTATTTTGATTTGATTTTGATCTTTTTGATCATGGGACTGGGCATCCCGGTTACCGCCACTTTCTCGTGAATGAGGAGCGGAGTCCACTCCTCTTGAGAATAACCCACCTATCATGGAAGACACTGACAGCCCCTAGTTGCTACATGAGCAATTCGGGCGTACAAACAGATTATAATTTGAAGGTTTAGAGTTTGGCACATGCAAATTTACTTGGAACGGCAGGTAAATACCACATATAGGTAGGTATGGTGGACACTCATGGCAAAAACTGGGTTTAAGGATTTGGATGCACAAGCAGTATTCCCGCTTAGTACAGATATTTAGGCTAGCAAGGGGAGAAAGGCAAGCTCAACATGTTTGAATGATCCATGACAATATACTTTAACTGAGATGTGAGCAAACATAACCCATTATGTTGTCTTCCTTGTCCAACATCAACTCTTTAGCATGTCATACATAATGAGTGCTCACAATTATAAAAGAGTTCTATGATAATATATTTATATGTGAAATCTCTCTTACTTCAATATTCTTTCATGAATTGTTCAAATGACTAATACAATGCTTGCTAACCGTCAATAAATTTACAACCTCTACTTCTTAGATGTGAAGTCATTACTCCCCATGGAATAAGCAAATGAGGCATAAATAAATTCAGATTTATGACAATCAACTCATTCACAATTTACTCATAGGATATAAGTGAAGCACACGAGTAAATGAAAAGCTACTCCAAAAGATATAAGTGAAGATCAATGAGTAGCTAAATAATTATGCACCTATGTGAAGACACTATCTGATTTAAGAATTTCAGATCTTGGTATTGTATTTAAGCAGCAAGAAAAACAAAATAAAATGACATTGCAAGCACAGTACAACTCATGTGAAGAAGCAAAAACTTAGGTTCAACCGATACTAACCGATAGTTGTCGAAGAAGAAAGGTGGGATGCCTACCGGGGCATCCCCAAGCTTAGATTCTTGAGACTTCTTGAAATATTATCTTGGGGTTCCTTGGGCATCCCCAAGCTTGAGCTTTTATGTCTCCTTAATTCCTCTCATATCATGGTTTCTCTTTTTATCAAAAGCTTCATTCACAACAAACTCAACAAGAACTCGTGAGATAGGTTAGTATAAACCAATGCAAAACCTTATCACTTTCTACTGTAACAAATCACTAAAATTATTATTCAACATTGAATACTAAATTTCTCTGCATATTTAATACTCCTATCCTCAAATAGAATCATCAAACAAGCAAAGATATGCAAACAATGCAACTATAACAGCAATCTGCCAAAACAGTACAGTCTGTAAAAAATGCAAGAGTATCAATACTTCCCTGACTCCAAAAATTATGAACTAAAATTCCCACTGTAATAAATTTATCAGAGCTCAATATGCAGATATATTCAACGTTATACCATTCTCTGACTTTTCTACGGAATTTTTGCAACAGAGGTAAACTTTCTGTTTTCAAACAGCAACATGTATACTAGCAAAATAAGCATGGCAAAGGCTATCCTTGACTTTTTTTTATTGAAACTAAAGATTCAAAACATTAATCTAACTAACAGAAAGAAAAAAATAGCAAAATAAAATGACACTCCAAGCAAAACACATATCATGTGGCGAATAAAAATATAGCTCCAAGTAAAGTTACCGATGAACGAAGATGAAAGAGGGGATGCCATCCGGGGCATCCCCAAGCTTTAGGCTCTTGGTTGTTCTTGAATATTACCTTGGGGTGACTTGGGCATCCCCAAGCTTAGGATCTTTCCACTCCTTATTCCATAGTCCAACGAATCTTTACCCAAAACTTGAAAACTTCAACCACACAAAACTCAAAACAAAACTCGTAAGCTCCGTTAGTATAAGAAAATAAAACCACCACTTAGGGTACTGTAATTAACTCATTCTAAATTCATATTGGTGTTAAAACTACTGTATTCCAACTTATCTATGGTTCATACCACTTAATACTAGCCATAGATGCATCAAAATAAGCGAACAACACAATGAAAACAGAATCTGTCAAAAACAGAACAGTCTGTAGTAATATGTATCAAACGTATACTTCTGGAACCCCAAAAATTATGAAATAAATTTCTGGACCTGAGGAATTTGTCTATTAATCATCTGAAAAAGGAATCAACCTAAAATAAATCTCCAGTAAAAAATGGCAGCTAATCTCATGAGCGCAAAAGTTTCTATTTTTTACAGCAAGATCACATAAACTTCACCCAAGTCTTCCCAAAGGTTCTACTTGGCACTTTATTGAAACAAAAGCTATAAAACATGATTAATACAGTAGCATAATCATGTGGACACACAAAAACAGTAAGGATAAATATTGGGTTGTCTCCCAACAAGCGCTTTTCTTTAATGCCTTTCTAGCTAGGCATGATGATGACAATGATGCTCACATAAAAGATAAGAATTGAAACATAAAGGGAGCATCATGAAGCATATGACTAGAACATTTAAGCCTAACCCTCTTCCTATGCATAGGGATTTTGTGAGCAAACAACTTAGGGGAACAATAATCAACAAGCATAGGAAGGTAAAACAAGCATAACTTCAAGATTTTGATCACATAGAGAAGAAACTTGACATTATTGCAATTCCTACAAGCATATGTTCCTCTCTCATAATAGTTTTCAGTAGCATCATGAATGAATTCAACAATATAACCAGCACCTAAAACATTCTTTTCATGATCTACAAGCATAGAAAATTTACTACTCTCCACATAAGCAAATTTCTTCTCATGAATAGTAGTGGGAGCAAACTCAACAAAGTAATTATCATGTGAGGCATAATCCAATTGAAAACTAAAATCATGATGAAACGTTTCATGTTTATCATTATTCGTAATAGCACACAAGTCATCACAATAATCATCATAGATAGCAACTTTTTTCTCATAATCAATTGGAACCTCTTTCGAAATAGTGGAATCATCACTAAATAAAGTTGACACTCTTCCAAATCCACTTTCATGTTCATCACAATAAGATTCAACATCCTCCAAAATAGTGGGATCACTACTTCCTAAAGTTGACACTCTTCCAAACCCACTTTCATCAATATAATCATCATAAATAGGAGGCATGCTTTCATCATAATAAATATTCTCATCAAAACTTGGGGGACAAAAAATATCATATTCATCAAACATAGCTTCCCCAAGCTTGTGGCTTTGCATATCATTGGCATCATGGATATTCAAAGAATTCATACTAACAACATTGCAATCATGCTCATCATTCAAAGATATAGTTCCAAACATTCTAATGCATTCTTCTGCTAGCACTTGAGCACAATTATCCTTTCCATCAAACTCACAAAAGATATTAAAAAGACAAAGCGTACGAGACAAACTTAACTCCATTTTTTTGTAGTTTTCTTTTATAAACTGAACTAGTGATAAAACAAGAAACAAAAAGATTCGATTGCAAGATCTAAAGATATACCTTCAAGCGCTAACCTCCCCGGCAATGGCGCCAGAAAAGAGCTTAGTTGACGGGGTGTGAGTGAGTGCCCTTTACCTAGCCTCCCCGGCAACGGCGCCAGAAAAGTGCTTGATGTCTACTACACAACCTTCTTCTTGTAGACATTGTTGGGCCTGCAAGTGCACAGGTTTGTAGGACAGTAGCAAATTTCCCTCAAGTGGATGAACTAAGGTTTATCAATCCGTAGGAGGCGTAGGATGAAGATGGTCTCTCTCAAACAACCCTGCAACCAAATAACAAAGAGTCTCTTGTGTCCCCAACACACCCAATACAATGGTAAATTGTATAGGTGCACTAGTTTGGCGAAGAGATGGAGATACAAGTGCAAAATAGATGGTAGATAAAGGTATTTGTAATCTGAAATAATAAAAACAGCAAGGTAACAAGTGGTAAAAGTGAGCGTAAATGGTATTGCAATGATAGGAAACAAGGCCTAGGGTTCATACTTTACTAGTGCAAGTTCTCTGAATAATAATAACATAGATAGATCATATAACAATCCCTCAACATGCAACAAAGAGTCACTCCAAAGACACTAATAGAGGAGAACGAACGAAGAGATTATGGTAGGGTACGAAACCACCTCAAAGTTATTCTTCCGGATCGATCTATAAAAGAGTTCGTACTAGAATAACACCTTAAGACACAAATCAACCAAAACCCTAATGTCACCTAGATACTCCATTGTCACCTCAAGTATCTGTGGGCATGATTATACGATATGCATCACACAATCTCAGTTTCATCTATTCAACCAACACAAAGTACTTCAAAGAGTGCCCCAAAGTTTCTACCGAAGAGTCAAGAACATGTGCCAACTCCTATGCATAGGTTCATGCGCGGAACCCGCAAGTTGGTCACCAAAACATACATCAAGAGGCACATGATATCCCATTGTCACCACAGATAAGCACGGCAAGACATACATCAAGTGTTCTCATAAAAGACTCAATCCGATAAGATAACTTCAAAGGGGAAAACTCAATTCATCACAAGAGAGTAGAGGGGGAGAAACATCATAAGATCCAACTACAATAGAAAAGCTCGGGATACATCAAGATCGTGCCATAGAGGGAACACGAGAGCGAACACGATAGAGAGAGATCAAACACATAGCTACTGGTACATACCCTCATCCCCGAGGGTGAACTACTCCCTCCTCGTCATGGAGAGCGCCGGGATGATGAACATGGCCACTAGTGAGGGATCCCCCCTCTGGCAGGGTGCCGGAACGGGCTCCCGAGAGGTTTTTGGTGGCTATAGAGGCTTGCGGCGGCGGAACTCCCTATCTATCTTCGTTGTCGATGTTTTTAGGGTACATGGACTTATATAGGCGAAAGAAGTCGGTCGGGGGGTGCTCGAGGGGCCCACGAGACAAGGGGGCGTGCCCAGGGGGTGGGCGCGCCCTCCTATCTCCTGGCCTCCTCGAGGATCTTCTGACGTGAACTCCAAGTCTCCAGGATGATATTCTTCCAAAAAATCACGTTGTCGAAGCTTTCATTCCGTTTGGACACCGTTTGATATTCCTTTTCTTCGAAATACTGAAACAAGCAATAAAACAGCAATATGGGCTGGGCCTCCGGCTAATAGGTTAGTCCCAAAAGTAATATAAAAGTGTATAATAAAGCCCATAATCATTCAAAACACATAATAATATAGCATGAATGCTTCATAAATTATAGATACGTTGGAGACGTATCAACTCTCTTCTTTGATTTGCACAAAATTATATATTTCCCGCAAGGCAGCTTGTTTCTTATGAGCAGGGAAATATTTAGCAGAGAAGTAATAAATCATATCCTGGGGACTACACACACAACCAGGATCGAGAGAATTAAACCAAGTTTTAGCATCACCCTTTAATAAGAACAGAAATATCTTAAGGATATAATAATAGCGAGACTTCTCATCATTAGTAAACAGGGTGGCTATATCATTTAACTTGGTAAGATGTGACACAACAGTTTTAGATTCATAGCTATAGAAAGGATCAGATTCTACCAAAGTAATTATCTCAGGATCAACAGAGAATTCATAATCCTTATTAGTAACACAGATAGGTGAAGTAGAAAAAGCGGGGTCAGGTTTCATTCTAGCATTAAGAGATTGCTACTTCCATTTAGCTAATAACTTCTTAAGATCATATCTATCTTTGCAAGCAAAAATAGCTCTAGCAGCTTCCTCATCCATAACATAACCCTCAGGAACAATAGGTAATTCATAATCAGGGGGAGAACTTTCATCATCACTATCATCAATAATAGCATCTTCAATAATTTCATTCTCTCTAACCCTAGCAAGTTGTTCATCAAGAAATTCACCTAATGGCAAAGTAGTATCACGCACAGAAGTAGTTTCATCATAAGTATCATGCATAGCAGAAGTGGCATCATCAATAACATGCGACATATCAGAGTTCATAGCAGTAGCAGGTTTAGGTGTCGCAAGCTTACTCAAAAATGAAGGAGAATCTAGTGCAAAGCTAGATGGGAGTTCCTTACCTCCCCTCGTAGTTGAGGGAAAGATCTTGGTTCATTCGTCTTTCAAGTTCCTCATAGTCATCAACATATCTAAATCCCAAGTGACTCAAAGAATAGAGCTATGCTCCCTGGCAACGGCGCCAGAAATTAGTCTTGATAACCCACAAGTGTAGGGGATCGCAACAGCTTTCGAGGGTAGAGTATTCAACCCAAATTCATTGATTCGACACAAGGGGAGCCAAAGAATATTCTTAAGTATTAGTAGTTGAGTTGTCAATTCAACCACACCTGGATAACTTAGTATCTGCAGCAAAGTATTTAGTAGCAAAGTGGTATGATAGTAATGGTAACAGTGGCAAAAGTAAAGATAGAAGTTTTGTAGTAATTGTAACAGTAGCAACGGAAAAGTAAATAAGCAAAGCACAAGATGTGGAAAGCTTGTAGGCATTGGATCAGTGATGGATAATTTTGTCGGATGCGATTCCTCATGTAATAGCTATAAAATAGGGTGACATAGAACTAGCTCCAATTCATCAATGTAATGTAGGCATGTATTCCAAATATAGTCACACATGCTTATGGAAAAGAACTTGCATGACATCTTTTGTCCTACCCTCCCGTGGCAGCGGGGTCCTAGTGGAAACTAAGGTATATTAAGGCCTCCTTTTAGTAGAGTACCGGACCAAAGCATTAAGACATAGTGAATACATGAACTCCTCAAACTACGGTCATCATCGAGAAGTATCCCAATTGTTGTCACTTCGGGGTTGTCGGATCATAACACATAATAGGTGACTATAGACTTGCAAGATAGGATCAAGAACTCACATATATTCATGAAAACATAATAGGTTCAGATCTGAAATCATGGCACTCGGGCCCTAGTGACAAGCATTAAGCATAGCAAAGTCATAGCAACATCAACCTCAGAACATAGTGGATACTAGGGATCAAACCCTAACAAAACTAACTTGATTACATGGTAAATCTCATCCAACCCATCACCGTCCAGCAATCCTATGATGGAATTACTCATGCACGGCAGTGAGCATCATGAAATTGGTGATGGAGGGTGGTTGATGATGACGACAGCGACGAATCCCCCTCTCCGGACGAATGGACTCCAGATCAGCCCCCCCGAGAGAGATTAGGGCTTGGCGGTGGCTCCGTATCGTAAAACGTGATGAAACTTCCTATCTGATTTTTTCTCCGCGAAATGGAATATATGGAGTTGGAGTTGAGGTCGGTGGAGCATCAGGGGGCCAACGAGATAGGGGGGCGCACCCAGGGGGAGGGTGCGCCCCCCACCCTCGTGGACAGGGTGTGGGCCCCCTGGCCTTGATTCTTTTGCCAGTATTTTTTATATTTTCGAAAAGTTATCTCCATGGATTTTCAGGTCATTCCGAGAACTTTTGTTTTCTGCACAATAAAGAACACCATGGCAGTTCTGCTGAAAATAGCGTCAGTCCGGGTTAGTTTCATTCAAATCATACAAGTTAGAGTCCAAAAAAAGGGCAAAAGTGTTTGGAAAAGTAGATACGTTGGAGACATATCAACCATTTGTTTGAGGGTGATAGACGGAGGCGTAATCGAGCTTAATGCCCATGTTGCGGTACCAAGCTTTCACCTCATCGGCTGTGAAATTGGAGCCGTTGTCGGTGATGATGCTGTGGGGGACACCATAACGGTGCACAACACCCAATATGAAGTCTATCATGGGTTCAGATTCGGCCGTTTTAACTAGTTTTTCTTCTGTCCATTTGGTAAATATATCCACCATGACCAACAAGTATTTTTTTCTTATGGCTTCCTCCTTTAAGGGGTCCAACCATATCAAGCCCCCAGACCATGAAAGGCCAAGTTATGGGGATTGTTTGTAGGGCGCTGGGTATCATATGGCTTTGGTTGGCGAAAATCTGGTATCCGACGCAATGTTGGACAAGGTCTTGTGCGTTTGCTCGGGCCGTCGGCCAGTAGAAACCTATAAGGAAAGCCTTTCTTACAAGGGCCAGAGCTGCGGCGTGGTGACCGCCGAGGCCGGCATGAATTTCAGCCAAGAGCTGCCGCCATTCCTCCTCGGAGATGCATATTTGAAGTACCCCGGTAGCGCTTTTCTTATAAAGCTCTCCCTCATGGACTTTGTAGGCTTTAGAGCGCCGCACAATGCAGCGTGCCTCAGTTTGATCCTCGGGGAGTTCGTGACTATTAAGGTAGGCCAAGAAGGGTTCGGTCCATGGGGCGATAACAACCATGATGAGATGGGCCGAAGGTGTTATTTCGGTGGTAGAGCCCCCGATTATGTCAGTGTGTTCAGAATCTAGGGTTGTGGTCGGATCCGGACTGATGTTGCCGGTCTCCCCTTGCCACACCACGTATGGCTTGAAAAGCCTTTCCAAAAAAATGTTAGGTGGGGCGGGGTCGCGCTTAGCACCGATGCGGGCGAGGACATCTGCCGCTTGATTGTTTCCTCGAGCCACATGATGGGCCCTCGAACCGAGCTGACATCTTAAGGATGGCATTACGATAGGCTGCCATTTTCGGATCTTTGGCATCGAAGTCTCCATTTATTTGAGATATTGTGAGGTTTGAATCCCCACGCACTTCTAGGCGCTGAATGCCCATGGAGACGGCCATCCGAAGGCCATGCAACAGAGCCTCATATTCGGCTGCATTGTTGGAGTCTGTGTATAATATTTGGAGTACGTATTGGACTATATCTCCAGTGGGGGATTTGAGGATAACACCTGCTCCCAGACCTGCCAGCATTTTAGAGCCGTCAAAGTGCATGATCCAGTTGGAGTATGTGTCGTACTCTTTAGGGAGTTCGGACTCTGTCCATTCGGCGACGAAGTCCGCCAGTACTTGGGATTTAATGGCTTGCCGTGGTTTATATGTGATGTCGAATGGGAGGATCTCGATGACCTACTTGGCAATCCGACTCGTGGCATCGCGGTTGTTTATTATGTCATTGAGTGGTACTTCAGAGGCCACCATGATTGAACACTCTTGAAAGTAGTGTCATAGTTTCCGGGATGCCATGAAGACGGCGTATGCTATTTTTTGATAATGTGGGTACCGGGATTTACATGGTGTGAGGACAGTAGATACATAGTATACCAGCTTCTGAACCGGATATTTGTGTCCGTCCTCCTCTCGTTCGATGACGAGCACCGCACTCACAACTTGGTGTGTTGGAGCTATGTATAACAACATGGGTTCACCGACGTTCGGCGCGGCCAGGATTGGGTTGCTTGCTAAAGGAGCCTTTATTTCCTCAAGTCCGGCCGTCGCCACGTCCGTCCACTCGAAATGTTTGGTTCGTCGAAGAAGGCGATAAAGTGGCAATGCCTTTTCCCCCAATCTGGAGATAAAGCAGCTTAAAGCTGCCACACATCCAGTTAGTTTCTGGATTTGTTTGAGATCTGTTGGGGTAGCCAACTGTGAAAAAGCTCGGATTTTAGCTGGGTTTGCTTCAATTCCTCTATTGGAGACGATGAAGCCCAGCAGCTTTCCGGTGGGAACACCGAAAACACATTTTTCCGGATTGAGCTTAATGTCATATGTTCAGAGGTTATCGAACGCGAGCCTTAGATCATCTATTAAAGATTCAGCATGTCTGGTCTTGATGACTACGTCGTCGACATATGCTTCAACTGTTTTGCGGATTTGTTTCTCTAGGCATGTTTGAATCATGCATTGGTAGGTGGCACCAGCGTTTTTGAGTCCGAAAGGCATAGTGTTGAAGCAGAAAGGCCCGTATGGGGTGATAAATGCCGTTGCGGCTTGATCGGACTCCATCACCCTAATTTGATGGTATCCGGAGTATGCGTCAAGGAAACACAACGAGTCGTGTCCCGCGGTAGCATCGATAATCTGATCGATGCGCGGGAGAGGGAAGGTATCCTTAGGGCAAGCCTTGTTTTGGTCTTTGAAATCGACACATAGGCACCAGGATGTATCCTTCTTTGGTACCATCACGAGGTTTGCTAGTTAATCCGGGTGTTCTATTTCTCGAGGAATTTGACTTCAAGTAATTTGGCTAGTTCCTCTCCCATAGCTTGTCGTTTGGGTTCTGAAAAGTGCCGCAGTGTTTGCTTGACCGGCTTATATCCCTTAAGTATGTTGAGACTGTGTTCAGCCAGCCTGCGTGGGATCCCCGGCATATCTGAAGGGTGCCAGGTGAAGATATCCCAATTCTCATGTAGGAATGCCCACAGTGCAACGTCGATTGTGGGGTCCAGCTGTGCCCCGATGGATGCTGTCTTTGTGGAGTCTGTTGGGTGGACTTGGAATTTGACTTTTCATCCACTGGTTTGAAGGAGGTGGACTTGGATCACTTATCGAGTATCACGTCGTCCCTATCCACTGTGGAGCGTAATGCAGTTAATTCTTCGGCCGCGAGGGCTTCGGACAATGCTTCGAGGGCCAAGGCAGTTGTTTTATTTTCGGCGCGAAGTGCTATGTACGGATCACTGGCAAGAGTGATAATTCCATTGGGCCCGGGCATCTTGAGCTTCATGTACCCTTAATGGGGTATAGCTTGAAAGCTCGCAAACGCATCCCGCCCTAACAAGGCGTGATATCCACTAGTGAAAGGGGCCACATGAAAGGTTATCTCTTCGGACCGATATTTCTCCAGCGTGCCGAATACCACATCGAGTGTGATTTTTCCCGCACATCATGCCTCCCGGCTAGGAATAATTCCTTGGAAGGTTGTGTTGCTTTGCTCAATGTGGCTCCTGTCTATTTCCATTTTGTTGAGAGTTTCCTCATAGATGCGGTCTAGTCCACTACCGCCATCCATGAGCACTTTGGTAAGCCAGAAGCTGTCCACGATTGGATTGAGGACCAAAGCGGCTGGTGCTCGTACTGTTCTGAATTGCGGTTCATCACTGGCACTGAAAGTTATGGCCGTGTCCTTCCAGGGGTTTATTGCTGCGACTTGGCAGACTTTGGCAAGGCCGCAGAGTGCTCTCTTGTGCTTGTTACCTGAGGCGAAAGTCTCGAAGACTGTCAATACTGTAGTGTTGTGTTCTGTGGGATGTTGCTTTGCGGTGTTTTTTATGAGGAGATCCTCGCCGCTCTTGGCCACCTGCCGAAGTATCCAACATGCTCTAAGGCTGTGTGTTGGTACGGTATCCGGTGTTGTGTGTATCTCGCAGGGCCTATCGAGCCACCCCTCCAAAACGGTTGATCGCCCTATAGTGGGCTTCGATTTCTTTGTGATTGGATCAGGCGACCTACGAGGGTACACCCTTTTTGTTCGGACATGGGGTTTAGTGAGAACCGGTGGAACCCAAAAGGCTGCCTGAGTTTTCCAGGCGCTTTCCATCGCACAGTACTTCCGTACTATGATTGCCAAGTCATCGAAGCATGATACGTGACGGTGGTTTATGGCGTTAAGGAGTCCCTTGTCCATGCAACTTTTGCAGAATAATGAGATTACTTCTTCATCGCAACAGTCTTTGACCTTGTCCTTGACAAGGAGGAATCTGGCCCAAAAGTGATGTACCGTCTCTTGGGACTGTTGTCTGATGCGGGAAAGATCGCTAGATTCTGGGCGGGTGGGTGGAATTAAGTCCGAACCCTGACCCGATCTGTGACTCAGAGCTTGAGGAGTTTCCGAGCTTAATAGTTCGGGTTCCAGGATGTCAACCAATTTTTCTGGCCCATAGTCCGATTCTAATTTTGGAGTTCGGGGCACGTCTTCCCGCGGGCAGGTATCCGACTCGGTGAGCTCGGAAATCCGGACATATTTCGTCCTCAGTATAGGGGAAGAGTTGTTTCATTGCTCCTCCACCACCGCTATCTGATGGGTGATCAGCGGAGATTCAATCTCTCTCTGGTTGGGTTTAAGCCCAATCCGATCATAGTCTGAAGCGACTCCCAATGAGGCGATGCGATCCAGGAGCCCTTTTAGAGACGACAACTCCATTGGATCCATCTTCTCGGCATATTCCGAGCTGACGTGGAGACAATTTTCGATGACCTGAGAGGTCATTGTCGGCCCGACGGCCGAACGGGCGACCAAGACGAAGCCGCCCAGCCGGAGGGTTTGGCCTGAGGCCAAAGCTCCCCAGGAGGTGATGTTGTGCTTGATAACAAGGCGAGCCATCAACCCTATCTTCTATGTCAAAGTGGAACTCTCAATGAAAGCACCAATGTCGGTGTCAAAACCGGCGGATCTCGGGTAGGGGGTCCCGAACTATGCGTCTAAGGCTAATGGTAACAGGAGGCGGGGGACACAATGTTTACCCAGGTTCAGGCCCTCTCGATGGAGGTAATACCCTACTTCCTGCTTGATTGATCTTGATGATATGAGTATTACAAGAGTTGATCTACCACGAGATCGTAGAGGCTAAACCCTGGAAGCTAGCCTATGATTATGATTGGTGTTGTCCTATGGACTAAACCCTCCGGTTTATATAGACACTGGAGGGGGCTAGGGTTACATAGAGTCAGTTACAGAGAAAGGAATCTTCATATCCGAGTCGCCAGGCTTTCCTTCCACGCAAAGGAGAGTCCCTTCCGGACACGGGACGAAGTCTTCTATCTTGTATCTTCATAGTCCAACAGTCCGGCATATACATATAGTCCGGCTGTCCGAGGACCCCTTAATCCAGGACTCCCTCACCCACCCCTGGATTCGGGGGTGGCAGGCTATATTATAGCCACACCCCATCTCGTCGCTGTTATGTGGGTGCAAACTTTGAGGTTGCGAGGGTGGGCCACCTACTAGGAGTCGGCCGCTCTGGCGGCGGCCTGCTAGTAGTCGGCCACGTCGGGGCCGCTCTAGTGGCCGCTTGCTTGGCGTAGGCCCGCGCCGGGGCCGCCCTTTGGGCCTTGCCGGCTTCCTGCAGCCGGCCGCTTGGACCAGCAGGCCATAAGAAGAAGGTCCTTTGTCTTTGATGCTTGAGGGGCGCAACCGGCCCCGAGGTCTTGAAACATCATGGGGAGCAGATAGGGCTACCCGTGGTCATTTACTCCGACAGAAATTCAGAGAAACATATTGCAATATTTTTGGAGCATTTGGTTTTTCTAAAAGAAAGCAGATTAAAGAAAGGAGAAAAACAAAAATGAGAAAAACTATTTACATGGGAAAGCTCCCAACAAGCAAAATAAGAACAAGGAAATCTTTTTGGGTTTTCTTTTAAACACTACAACTAAGAAAAACCGAAAAAGAAGCAAGCAACAATTTTTTGATTTTCTCAAGGTTTTTCAAACACACAAGAAGAAAGCGAGAAAATAAATCTAACATGGATAATAGAATGAAAAAGTGTGGACACCGACAACTGGAATAAAATGTGTAAACATGAATGTAATGTTGTTGGAAATACGTACTCCCCCAAGCTTAGGCTTTTGGCCTAGCTTGGTAATCATCATCCACGCCTGCATAACAGTCGAAGTGGTAGCTCATGGAGACTCTTGGTGCAGCCTCCTCAACCTGCGGAGCAGCTAAAACCTCCATGTTATGCGGGCGGGCCTCACTCTCAAGAACAAAACACCTTCCCTTGTTGTGAACATCAAAGAGAGCAGGCGCAGGCAAAAAGGTGTCCACAACAAACTTTTATTAAACAGTAAGTTATATGTATAATTATGGGTTTCACCAGTAAGGAACTTATGCGTTTCATGGCGTCAAAGTCTAAGTTCTGCGTGGGTAGGATAGGGTCATAAGGCCAAGATGAAACACCCAGCTCCCTTGTTAAGTGTGTGGCATAAATCCCACCATAAAAATATCCACTACCAGGGTTGTGTTCCAACCTGTGTGCAACAGTCGCTCCAAGGTTATAACATTTAATACCGATAAGGGCGGTGTGAATGAGGCTCAAGTCAGGAGCACAAAGTGTACTACAGTCTTGTTTGCCTACATTGCATTTCCCATTAAACAGTGCAAAGTATTAAATCGATGGGAAATGAATACTTTTTATTCTATCTTGCGTCAGTCCCCTAGTCTCACCATAGCGAAGGCTAGTCAAGAATATCTCATACTCATATCTTGGTGGTTCATCCAGCGAACCCCAAAATGGAATTTTAAAGTAGCTAGAAAAAGTCTCTAGAGGTAAAGTAAATGGATTGTTGTAAGTGCATCTAGTGCCCCTTAGTGATTTTGGTGTCTTGAAGACTTATAGGTTAAGGGACTGATGCGTTTGTGAGTGTACACAGGTCTATAAGTCTATGAGGAGTTTGATATTTACAGAGAAACTCGACCCCTAAAAATGAAGTTCTTCGACTGAAGACTTTGGACTTCTGAAGACTTTCTGAAGACTTTGAAAGTGAAGAAATTGGTGTGACCCTGAAGACTTGGACTTCATTCAAGGAACATGAAGCGTGAAGACTTTTGTTTTCGTAGTTTCATTTTCTATTTCTTGAGTCATAGGAAACACCGTAATGTTAAAGGGGGTCGAGGAAATACTAAGGAAAATTTCCATGTGATGCTCAACTCAAAATCTTACACCTACCAATCCCTTCGAGTGAAGCCATTGGAAATCTCATACAGCTCAGTCAATTTCTTTAGTGACAGAGACGAAGTTCTTCTGGTCGCTAAGGAATTTGTTATGACTGAGGAGTTAGGAATTCGCCAGTGCGGATTGCCTACACAGTGAGGAACATGATAGCCCTAAGGAATTTGAGAGTCAAAATTCCAACCATTGCTGTGCTATGCGCCAGCTGTCCCAAAATATCTACCCACCTAACGGTCATATCATTGAAGGGCATTTATGTCTTATCATGTCGGGCTGCTCCCTAGGCTATAAATAGCCGCCCCCTACAACCACTAGCTGGTTGGCTGCTCCGAGAGAAACTGACACTTGTCATTTGAGAGCATCCGATCATCCGAGGACTTTGAGCAAAAATCATCAAGTGAGGAAAACCCAAACCCAAACACTTCCAACCCAAAGTGATTGAGCATCACTAAAGAGATTGATCCTGCATGGATCCGACGCTTGTTACCTTTGAAGACTGTGCTTCTTCCAGATGGTTAGGCGTCATGGTCTAGAGCATCCAAGAGGAATTGTGGATCGCCGAGTGACCGAGTTTGTGAAGGTTTGGAAGTCACCTGAAGACTTACCATGAGTGATTGGGCGAGGTCTGTGTGACCTTAGCTCAAGGAGAATACGGTGAGGACTATGTGTCCAGGACTGTGTGTCCTCAGGTTTAAATACCTACCCGCTCCAACCAGACGTACAACTGAGACAACAGTTGGAACTGGTCTACCAAATCATTTTCTTCACCAACCTTACTTGTTCTATTTCCTCAACTCTTTCATTTCTTCATTCCAGTTGTTGTGTGCTTGTTCAAATCTGTTTGAAGACTTTGGTTGAAGACTTTCTCAATTTCCTCAGTTCAATTTCTTCAGTCTGTCCGTCTTCATCCTGTGTTATCCTGTGTTTACACTTTCTGTACTCTATGCTTGTCTTCATTTCATCATGATGACTATGCTCGTGTTCTGTTATGTTTACTTTTGAGTACTTATTCCGCTGCAAGTAGTTCTTCACTAAGGAATTTCCTCACCAGCAAATTCCTTAGGGAAGAATTCATAAAAATCGCCTATTCACCCCCCCCTCTAGTCAATATAACGCACTTTCAATTGGTATCAGATAAAGGTACTCCCTTGTCCTGTGTGATTTTGGTTTAACCGCCTGGAGTTTTAGTTATGTCGACCGCAGGTATGATCAAGGTCTCTGTTGGGTGTCCTACCTTCGATGGAACGGACTACCCCTACTGGAAGAATAAGATGCGAATGCATATTGAGGCAATATATAACGATCTCTGGTATGTTGTGGAAAATGGTGTTCCCTTAGTCACACCTTCTCTGAACGCTACTGATGTGAAGAGATTCAAGCAACTCGATTCTCAAGTGAAGAACATCATATGTGGCCATCTGAGCAAAGGGCAGTATGGAAGAGTGAGTGCTTTGGAAACTGCTAAGCTTATCTAGGATAGGCTTTCCAAAGTGAATGAAGGAGTCTCAACTCAACGTGACTCTCGTGTTGACGTTCTTCGCAATCTCTTCAACCGCTTCAAAAGACTCGAGAGTGAAAATTGTCAACAAACCTTCGATCGCCCCACTGACATCTCAAATGAGCTTCAATCACTTGGTGCCAGTGACATCACCGACCATGAGGTGGTGAAGAAATTGCTGAGATCGCTTGATTATTCATTTGACACTCTGGCACTGATGATTCAAGAATGTGCTGATATCCTTGAGAGAGTAAACACTCATGAGTTTCAGCTTGCTGAGAAGGGAGATCTCTATGGTTCGAGCTATGGCAGACCACGTGCTCTGAAGGCCAAGGCAGTCTCTGAGTCTGAAGATAAAGACTCTGGCAGCAGCCTTGGTGATCCTGATGAACTGAGCCAGGAACTAGCACTGATGGTGAAGAAATTTTAGAAGTTCTCAAGACGTGGTCGCTTTGGAAATCCTCAAGGAGTAATGGTTCCTCATCCAGTGACTACAAGAAGAGGCTATACCACAAATGCAAGAAACCTGGTCACTACATTCAAGATTGTCCTCAGTGGATAAGGAAGCAAAGAAGAAGAAATACAAGGATTACAGTTCTGATGATGCGAAGAGAAAGAAGAAATCTTAAAAGTCTTCATCATCTAAATCCTCAAAATCTTCATCTCACAAGAAGAGCAGCTCCAAGAAGGCTCGGGCATTCATTGGCAAGGAAATGGACTCTGAGGCTGAATCTGAGGAACATGATGAAGAGGAGGCATCTGAGGAGTCCGAGTCTGGTGTGGAGAGCCTAGCTCTCGCTACTGCATTCGTCAGCAAGTCTATCTTCAACTCTGAAGAAGATGCCATCACCAACAAGCCTGATGAAGGCAATGATGACTACGCTCTCACCTATTTCTTCATGGCAAAGGGTGCCAAGGTAACTAAATACCCCTCCTCTGAATCTAGTGAGGATGAATCTGATGAAAACCTCAAGCCCAACTACTCTAAACTTGCTAACATTGCTGTGAAACAACAAAAGGCTATTGAAAAAGTTCAAAACATGCTAGACAAAAGTGATGATATGTTGGTTGAAGAAATGGATCGCACTAAAACCCTGACTGAAAATCTTCAGAGACTTCAGTCTCGGTTTGACAACCTTCAAGGTCATCATAACACTCTCTTATCTGATCACGAGAAGCTTTCTTATGAATTTCTTCAAAGAAAGCAAGATCTTGAGAAGCTAAGAGTAAGTTATGAAGATCTTCAGAAGGAGCGCGATTCATTACTTTCTCAACAAATCAGCGCTACTCAGGAAGAATATGTTCCTCCATGTTTGAAGTGCATTGAACGTGAAACTGCTAATTCTTCACCTGAATGTTCAAATGATTCTAATGCTACAAATTCTTCATCTGTCTCTGCTATCACTAATTCCTCATCTAAGGACATTGCAGTATCACTGATGATGCAGGGCGAATTGTACATGACAGGCATGTACAAAAGCCTCAAAGGGCATCAGACTCTTTATGATGTGCTTAAAAAGCAGATCCTCAACAGGAACCCTAGGAAAGAGGGTATTGCCTTTGAGAGGAAACTCAATGCTGATGGAACATATTGGATGCCTGAGCAGTGCCCCAAAACCTCATGGGTTGATGCAAAGGGACCTCTAGTTGATCCTTCCAATTTATCTAGCTTTACATGTGAATATCCTCATTCTTCTGATGAGTCCTTTGACTCCAACTATAAACTGTTCAAAAATCAGAATGGTGAAGTATTTGCTAGATATGTTGGCACTAACTGCCGGAATGGTTCCCCTATGAAGAAAATCTGGGTTCCCAAAAAGTGCCTTGAAAGTCTTCAGGTGAATGTCCTCATGACACCACCTATGAAGAATAGGAACTCCAGATCAAATTCTTCATATGGACCAAATTCTTCATATGGATCCAAGTCCTCATACGGACCAAATTCCTCACATGTATCAAATTCCTCAAAAGGATCAATGTCATCATATGATTATCATCGTGCTAACCCCTCTGTTTCGCAGGGAAGAGCTAAGGGGTATGAATATGAGCATTATTCGTCTAACCATTATGTTCATAAGTCCTCGAAGAATTTCTCTGCTTACTCATATGCTTATCTTAACTCCTCTTATGTGAAACGAAGTGGACTGGCTTCTATGCCACCTTTCTCATATGGAGCTCACAAAGTGATGAATTCTTTGACACCCCTTCACATGTGGGTGGTGAAGAAAAAGAACTAATCTCTTATGCAGGGTCATGTCTCCAGACGTGCTTAAAATGTCTGAAGACTTTGCTGGAGACCTGAAAACTGCCTGAAAGGATGAAGGCTAATCATGAAGAAATGAACTTTCATTCCTCACGTCCTCATACTGTTTTATCTGTTCTATTGCTTGATGAAATTGATCTGATGATATTGATGTCATATTCTTCACTGATGAAGTACATGAGTTCGTAAGTTGCACTAATTCATCTGCAGGATGATCAACCCAAGGCAAATGAGTGGGTCCTCGATAGTGGATGTATGAATCACATGACTGGTGACAAGAATCTATTAATGGATGATCCCTTATCACCATCTCATCTGAAGCATATCATCTTTGCTGACAAAGGCAAAAGTCAGGTATTGGGTCTAGGTAAGGTGGCGATCTGAAAGGATCGACGCATGGACAAAGTCATGCTTGTCGAGTCCTTAGGATACAACCTCATGTCTGTCTCGATGCTTTGTGATCTCGATATGGTTGTTGTCTTTGGCAAATATTGTTGTGTTGTGATCATGGAAGCTGACAATTCCAAAGTCTTCGAAGGCTTTAGGAGAGGAGACTTGTACATTGTTGATTTCTCTACAGGACCACAACCGGCCGTATGCCTACTTGCAAAAGCTTTAAAAGGCTGGCTATGGCATCAATGACTTGGTCATGCTGGCATGAGGAATTTGCACACGCTCGCGAAGAAGAAGCATGTCATTGGCATTGAGAACGTCAAATTCCTCAAGGATCACTTATACAGAGCCTGTGAAGCTGGAAAGATGACAAAGGCCAAGCATCCAGCGAAGACTATCATGACTACCACTCGACCATTTGAATTGCTTCACATGGATCTCTTTGGTCCTAATCATTATTCTGCAGTTACAAATGATGCATCTCTATATGGCTTTGTTATTGTTGATGATTATTCTTGTTACACATGGTTGCACATTGTCACTTACAAACATGAGGTGCAGGAAGTATTCAAATGATTTTCCTCGAGGGCTTCAACTAACTTTGGTGTGAAGATCAAGCACATCAGAAGTGACAATGGGACCGAGTTCAAGAATTCCGGTCTTGATGACTATCTTGATGAACTTGGTATTACTCATGAGTTATCTTCTAATTATACTCCTCAGCAGAATGGCGTCGTAGAGCGCAAGAACAGAACTCTTGTTGAGATGGCTCGCACTATGCTTGATGAATAAAAGACGCCTCATCGGTTCTGGATTGAGGCAATTGATACTGCGTGCCCCATCATCAACATTGTATATCTTCACAAATTCTTCAAGAAGACTGTCCGTGTCAAACCGGTGGATCTCGGGTAGGGGGTCCCGAACTGTGCGTCTAAGGCTAATGGTAACTGGAGACTGGGGACATGATGTTTTACCCAGGTTCGGGCCCTCTCGATGGAGGTAATACCCTACTTCCTGCTTGATTGATCTTGATGATATGAATATTACAAGTGTTGATCTACCACGAGATCGTAGAGGCTAAACCCTAGAAGCTAGCCTATGGTATGATTGTTCTTGCCCTATGGACTAAACCCTCCGGTTTATATAGACACCGGAGGGGGCTAGGGTTACACAGAGTCGGTTACAGAGAAGGAGATCTACCATCCGAATCGCCAAGCTTGCCTTCCAAGCAAAGGAGAGTCCCATCCGGACACTGGACGAAGTCTTCAATCTTGTATCTTCATAGTCCAACAGTCCGGCCAAAGTACATAGTCTGACTCTCCGGATACCCCCTTATCCAGGACTCCCTCAGTAGCCCCCGAACCAGGCTTCAATGATGACGAGTTCGACGCGCAGATTGTCTTCGGCATTGCAAAGCGGGTTCTTCTCCAAATCCAGAGTACCTGTCGCAGCGAACAGCGTCCGGCCTCCCATTAATGTCGTACTCCTTGGCTTCTGTGCTTCAATAATGGCTATCTCCATGTGTCAAGTGAATACGAGAAGTCGGGGCATTTTTACATTTTCCACCCTGACCGTGTGAGCCAGCCGTCTATTTGAAGAGACGGGTATCCTCAGATCCAAATCACACCATCTTCCTCCCAGCAAGCATTCAACAGAGCGTGCCCGGAAAAAGCCACTCCATCATGGCTGGCCACCGAAGCTCCACCTCTTGCACCCCTAGCTCTAAGCCAGGTGATTGGGAGAAGTGTTCTGTCCCTCATAGCTGATTAGTAGAGCTGCAGACCCAGGGGTTCCTCCCACCTGCATACATGGTCCTCGTCCGAGCCAGACTAGCCACTTATAATGGCGGCGAGCAGGCGGAGAACTTTCCGAACCCATCTAGAGGGCAACGGATATGCCTCGTCCCGTATTTGCTGAGAGGGCTTGGGTTTCCAATCCACCCATTCCTCCGCGGGCTCTTGGAGTTCTACGGTCTCTAGCTGCACAACTTCACTCCTGCCTCCATACTGCACATCGCAGGGTATGTTGCTTTCTGCGAGCTATTCCTGGGCTGCGAAGCTCATTTCGAGTTATGGAAGAGACTATTCTGCCTCGTCCCCCGCAATCAGGAGGGATCTATATATCAAGTGGGCGGAGCAGAAATATGGCGCATCGCTCAGGCCGGATACCTGTCAGGCACTCCAAAGAAGGCATCCGAAGACTGGCCTTCGGAGTGGTTTTATGTAGATGATGTTCCCCTTCCAGACCCAGTCCGGCCGGGCCTTCCCGAGTTTACCAACGCCCCGCTGAAGAAACACCAAAACTGGCGCCCACGGAGCCCCAGGAGGGTGACGACAGAGAGGTCCTCTATCTGATGGGCAGGATAAAAATTCTGGCCAAATCAGGATTGACAATAATAGAGGTCATGTCAATATGCATAATGCGGGGGGTGCAGCCACTTCAATATCGGGGGAAACCCATGTGGCACTTCAACGGAGAAGACAACACCACCCGCTGCAGTCGTAAAGGTCTAGACTCCGCCACCGCACTGGCGAAAATATTGTCCGGTTTGTACAAAGGGGAAGAAGAGGAGTTCCTCCGCATTAAGCCGCGGGATGGATTTTCCATGTACAACCCCCCAAGCTGGGTAAGTTGTCTTACTCGACTCTATTCATCCCTGTGTCCTTTGTCATCAATCATTTATCTTGCTATTTTCGAAGCAGGAACTGAGAAGGGCCATGGAAGAGTTCAACAGCCCACCTCCGCAGCCAGAGGATCCTAGCCGGGCTCTCGACCCCGGACTTCAAGAAGATCCGGATATATCCGTGGAGCTTGTTGATGGGACATTTTATCAAGCAAGCCGCGACGGCGCGTTAGTGGCCATCCTTGCTGATTATCCCGGGCTGCTCCCGGTGTCGAACGTAAGTAAAGCCGGAGCCCTAAATTTTGAATTATGTCGTTCCTTAAGCGCACATGTTGTATTTTTGCAGAAACGATCATCAGGACGCCATGCCGAGCCCACGGGGGCTCCTCAGCAAAGGGCATCCGATCCTGGCAGGCATAAGAGGAAGGCGGTTAGAACTGAGACGTCGGGGCAGAGGTACAAATTAAACTTGCTCTGCGATTATCTTTGCCGAAATGTGACAGTTTGCACTGTGTCCTGGCAGAAAAAACATCCGCCGGACTACATTCGGATCCCTTGCCGACCATGCCTCAAGCAGCTGGATTCCTGAATCGGACTCACGGGTGGAGGCTGATGTGGGGGTAACGCCGAATTTCCCTCCAACAGAGGATGTGGACAGGCTTTCCACTTCAAACTCCGAAGTGAGGAGCGCCATGAATCAGCGGCGTAGACGGGCCATACTCCGCAATGGTATTTTCTCCGAGGAGGCTTTTGATGCCTTCAACTCCGGAGACACATATATTCGCGCCGCTCAAGGTGGACTAGCCAGAGAAACGGACCAGTATGTGAAGGATATACGGGTAAGGAAATCTAATAAGTATGTGTAGCAGTAGTAGCCCCTGAGACTTGAAACAGTTGGCACAACTGATTTAAGGATCATTGTATGCATAGATTCTTGTAGAGAAGAATACCCATTTATCTCAAGAACTAGAGGAATGTAAGATGCAGCTGAAGGCCGCTGTTGCCGAACAAGAGGAATCAAAAAGGGCCTCTTCTGGTAAGACTTGCCTTAATAATGGAATATGTAAGGATGTATACCAATTATTTATTTGGCATGGCTTATAAATCTAACAAAAGATGCTACAGACAATCCCGGAGAGAATCCGAAGATTGTGGAAGATAATGAGCCACATCTGCGAAGTCAGCTGAATGCGGGCGAGCGTGTGCTGACGAAGGCTATTTGAGAGAGAAATAATCTCCAAGATACTAATATCCGACTAAGCATCGAATTAAAAGATGTTCAGGCTCAGCTCGCTGACTCCATGAAGGAGAACAGGAGGCTTTGACGCGACATTTATAGTAACTGCTTAAACGAACTGTAGTACAGTTCAGCGAGGAAGTGTATTGACAAAATTATGTCTGCAGGTATGCTGACGGGCCGTCCTGAAGAGAGATGCCCGGATCCGCAGGCGATATGCTGCTACATCTTTCACGACTGCACGAACGAGCGCGGCAGGTGATGCACGGTATTGCCCAGGCCTTGTGTCCGTCCGCTTCCCTGCCCAGAGGCATGAGTGAGCTTGTGGAGATGCTCAAAGGAGCACAGCGGTTTTTCCGGTTATGGAAGATATCAGCCTGTCGACAAGGTGTGAGGGAAGCCTGGGCCATGGTGAAGACGCGATACGCCAAGGCTGACCCAAACCATATGGATGAAGTCGAACCGGTGGGGGCATATGGGCAAGAGATAATTGTAAGTCTGGTATATGACCAAGTAGCGTTAGCCGCAAAGTATTCCCAACAGGATTGTAAGCTAGATAGCCTGTTGGATGGTATAGAGGAAGAAAATAGCCAGTCTAAGTGACTATGTAATTTAAATGGACCTATGTAGTCCCTAGCCGGATTGAAAATCATTTGTCATCGCAGACCTTTTCGCTTCAGCCCCCGAACCTGACAGTCCGGAGTGTATCCGAATACTCGCATAGTTATGAAAAACCGGGGTATGCATGGAAACCAGGCCTAGGGGTCATAAGTGGTTGAATAGACAAGTACCCAACTAGTTATGTTATATTACATGGATAGTAAGAAACATCTTACAGAGAGAATAGTTCCATTAGGGGTTCCTTTCTCTCGGTGTGCATGCATCGATGTGCATGTCCGAACTGCGAATAGAAACGCGGGAAACAAAACATCTGGGGATTCACGTTGTAATAAAAGAAAACATCTTTTGTTCACTGACCGAATATTCCCTTAAGAATGCTAGCTTTCGACTTCACCCAGTCTGAGGTACACATCCGGCTGAACCGGCAGTAACAATCGCAGAGGTGCTCCCCTTATGCCCTAGCCGAATTAACAGGAACGTAGGGCATAAACACAAGAGCCAGGCAACCCAGCATGGCCAAAACTTAAGTCATATCGATGCATATAATGGTGAAGAAAAGGCACATATGAAAAAAACCCGCATATGTGGCTGGCAGGAAGCCATTATAGTAGTTATGTTTAGCTTCCGTATAGGAAGCCCCCAGGTATAATGAGCACACGTAGTGCGGCTAGAGCGATCAAAGCATCCGTATAATTTTTAAGGCTGTATGTAAAAAGGAAAAGAGGGTGAGAAAGGAAAAGGGAGAACATAATTGAAGAAGTGGAGGTAAGGAGACGAACACTGAGTCCGGCACTAGGCGTAGAATCTTCGGAGTCTGGCCACGTTCCATGGGTTCGGCTTGAGTTTGTTATCAGATGCATTGTGTAGACGGTACGCTCCTCCGGTGATAACTTTATCAATGATGAAGGAACCCTCCCACTTGGGTTTGAGCTTGTCCTTCTTCTTCTCGGGGAGGCATAGAACTAGTTCACCAATGTTATAAGTTTTGGCCCGTACTTCTCTTCTTTGATACCTTCGAGTCTGTTGCTGATAGAATAAAGAACGGGCTTTTGCCATGTCACGCTCCTCCTCCAGAGCATCTAAGTTGTCCTGCCGATCTAGTTCGGCTTCCTTCTCTTCGTACATGCGCATGCGAGGTGAATCATGGATTATGTCGCAGGGTAGCACTGCTTATGCGCCGTACACCATAAAAAATGTTGTGTATCCGGTGGTACGATTTGGCGTGGTCCGCAGCCCCCAGAGTACGGAGTCAAGCTCCTCGACCCGATGCATGCCTGATTCCTTCAAGGATCGCACTAGTCTGGGTTAGATGCCACTCATGATGAGACCATTTGCACATTCAACCTGGCCGTTTGTTTGGGGGTGATAGACAGAGGCATAATCGAGCTTAATGCCCATGTTGCCGCACCAGGTTTTCACCTCATCGGCTGTGAAATTTGAGCCATTTTCAGTGATGATGTTGTGGGGGACACCGTAACAGTGTACGACCCCTGATACGAAGTCTATCACTGGTCCGGATTCGACCGTTTTAACTGGTTTGGCTTCTATCCATTTGGTGAACTTGTCCACCATGACCAATAAGTATTTTTTCGTATGGCTTCCCCCTTTAAGAGGTCAGACCATATCCAGCCCCCAGACCGCGAAGGGCCAGGTTATGGGGATTGTTTGGAGAGCGGTAGGGGGCATATGGCTCTGATTGGTGAATAGTTGGCAACCAACGCAATGTTGGACAAGGTCATGTGCATCTGCTCGGGCTGTCGGACAGTAAAAACCTGTACGGAAGGCCTTGCTTACAAGTGCCCGAGCTACAGCGTGGTGCCCGCCGAGTCCGGAATGGATTTCGGATAAGAGCTGCCGCCCTTCCTCTTCGGAGATGCATCTTTGGAGCACTCCGGTAGTACTTTTCCGGTAGACCTCTCCTTCATGGACTTTGTAGGCCTTAGAGCGTCGCACAATACAACGTGCCTCATTTTGGTCGTCAGGGAGCTCTTGCTTATTTAGGTAGGCTAAGAAGGGCTCGGTCCACGGGGCGATGATAGCCATGATTTCGTGGGCCGAAGGTGTTATTCGGTGGCAGAGCCTCCGATTACGTCAGATGGTTCAGAATCTGGGATTGTATGCGGAGCCGGACTAATATTGCCGGACTACCCTTCCCATACCATGGACGGCTTGAACAGCCTTTCCAAGAATATATTAGGTGGGACAGGGTCGCGTTTAGCGCCAATGCGGGCGAGGACATCCGCCGCTTGATTATTTTCTCTGACCACATGGTCGAATTCGAGCCCCTCGAACCGAGCTGACATCTTGAGGACGGCATTACGATAAGCCATCATTTTCAGATCTTTGGCATCGAAGTCACCATTAATCTGAGATATTGCGAGGTTCGAGTCCCCGCGCACTTCGAGGCATTGGATGCCCATGGATTCTGCCATCCGAAGACCATGCAACAGAGACTCGTATTCGGCTGCATTGTTGGAGTCTGTGTATAGTATTTGGAGTACGTATTGAACCGTGTCTCCTGTGGGGGATGTAAGGACAACACCTGCTCCCAATCCGGCCAGCATTTTAGAGCCGTCGAAGTGCATCATCCAATTGGAGTACGCGTCGTACTCTTTAGGGAGTTCGGCTTCTGTCCATTCGACGACAAAGTCAGCCAGAACTTGTGACTTAATGGCCCATCGTGGTTTGTATGTTATGTCGAACGGAAGGAGCTCGATAGCCCATTTAGCAATTTAGCCTGTTGCGTCGCGGTTGTTTATTATATCATTGAGTGGTACTTTGGAGGCCACCGTAATCGAACACTCTTGAAAGTAGTGTCGTAGCTTCCGGGATGCCATGAAGACCGCCTATGCTATTTTTTGATAGTGTGGGTACCGAGATTTGCATGGAGTGAGGACAGTGGACACATAATATACCGACTTTCGAAGCGGGAACTTGTGTCCGTCTGCCTCTCGCTCGACGACGAGCACTGCGCTTACAACTTGGTGTGTTGCGGCTATGTATAATAGCGTGGGTTCGCCAATATTTCGCGCGTTCAGGACTGGCTTAGTGTCCAAGAGTGACTTTATTTCTTCCAGTCCTGCCGTGGCCGCATCCGTCCACTCAAAGTGTTCGGTGCGTCGAAGAAGGCGATAAAGAGGTAGTGCCTTTTCTCCTAATTGGGAGATAAACCGGCTTAAGGCAGCCACACATCCAGTTAGTTTCTGGATCTGCTTGAGGTCTGTTGGATAGCCAACTGTGACAGAGCTTGGATTTTTGCCGGATTTGCTTCAATTCCTCTATTGCAAACGATGAAGCCGAGCAATTTCCCGGAGGGTACACCGAAGACACATTTTTCTGGGTTGAGCTTGATGTCGTATGTTCAGAGGTTGTCGAATGTCAGCCTCAAGTCATCTATTAAAGTTTCAACGTGTCTTGTTTTAATGACCATGTCGTCTACGTAAGCCTCTACTATTTTGCCGATTTGTTTTACCAGGCATGTCTGGATCATGCGTTGATAGGTTGCGCCGGCGTTTTTGATCCTGAAAGGCATGGTGTTGAAACAGAAGGGTTCGTATGGCATAATGAAGGCCGTTGCGGCTTGGTCAGACTCCGCCATCTTGATATGATGGTATCCGGAGTATGCGTCGAGGAAACACAATGAGTCATGTCCTGCGGTGGCATCGATGATTTGATCAATGCGGGGGAGGGGGAAGGGATCCTTGGGGCAAGCCTTATTGAGGTCCTTGAAATCGACACATAGGCGCCAAGATTTGTCCTTCTTTGGTACCATTACCAGGTTTTCTAGCCAATCCGGATGTTTTATGTCTCTGATGAATCCGGCCTCAAGTAGCTTGGCTAGCTCTTCTCCCATGGCTTGCCGCTTAGGCTCTGAGAAGCGCCTAAGAGTCTGCTTGACTGGCTTGTATCCTTTCAGAATATTGAGGCTGTGTTTGGCCAGCCTACATGGGATGCCCGGCATGTCTGAAGGATGCTAGGCGAAAATATCCCAATTCTCACGCAGGAAATCTTGCAAAGCGGCGTCTACTATGGGGTTCAACTGCGTCCCAATGGAAGCTGTCTTTGTAGGGTCCGTTGAGTGGACCTGGAATTTGACTATCTCGTCCGCGGGCTTGAAAGAGGTGGAATTGGGTCGCTTGTCGAGTATCACGTCGTCTCTGTCCATCATGGCTCGCAGCGTTGTTAGTTCTTTGGCCGCGAGGGCTTCTGATAATGCCTCCTGGGCTAGTGCGAAAGTTTTATTTTCGGTGCGGAGTGCGACGTCCGGATCACTAGCTAGAGTGATTATTCCATTGGGCCTGGGAATTTTGAGCTTCATGTACCCGTAATGGGGTATAGCTTGGAAGCTTGTGAATGCATCCCGCCCTAAGTGGGAGTGGTATCCGCTATTGAACGGGGCCACTTGGAATGTAATTTCTTCGGACCTGTAATTCTCCGGCGTGCCGAATACCACATCCAGTGTGATTTTTCTTGCACATCACGCCTCTCGACTAGGGATGATTCCCCTGAAGGTTGTGCTGCTTCGCTCAATGCGGTTCTTGTCAATTTCCATCTTGCTGAAGGTTTGCTCGTAGATGAGGTTTAGTCCGCTTCCGCCATCCGTGAGCACTTTAGTGAGCCGGA